>NC_089258.1:41140916-41257061 GCF_963930625.1 Muntiacus reevesi | reverse complement strand
GAAGAACACTTACACACACCACTACCAGGTGTGTGAATTGGTACATGGACTTAGTAAAACAGTGCAGTGTTAGCTGAAGAAGAATTGCACTCTCCATGACACCCCCACGTGCTTCACTTTTAATAATATGAGTGCGCTTTCACACATGCAGCAGGAGGCACGTGCAGGAGTATTCAGAGCAGCACTCCTCAAGAAGAATAGCTATATCAGGACCTCCCCTGGCAGTCCAGTGGTTGAAACTCTGTGCTCCCAGTACATGGGGCGCAGGTTCGATCCCTGGTCAGGGAACTAAGATTCCACATGCCACATGAGGTGGCTAGAAAAAAAGAAGGGATGCTAGGTTGTGGAACCATCACACAGTAGAGCATCGTCAGCAAAAATGAAGAATCACAGCTTCATGCTGCTTACAGGAATGAGTCTCAAGGTTAAAAGCGGAGGAGAAATTAAAGTAAAAAGCAAAAATCTAACATGTTGTTTGAGGAAATACATGAGGAAAATGAAAGAAGAACAAGAGTATGACAGATCTCAGAATATTAGGTCTGAAAAGGGGGTTAGGAGGTATTATATCAGCCACAGGTTATAAATATTGTATCACTCAGTGTTTGATAAAAATGGCTTATAGAAAATTTGCCTTCAGAAGAGTCAGAGAGAGTGACAAGAACCTTCTAAGATTTTCTAGGGAAAGAAATTGGGAGACAGGTGGGGCTTTCATTACTGCCCACTTCCACCTAGATCCCTCTTTCTTTCGTGGCAGGGGCTCGGGGGGGTGGCATGTGTGTTGCAGTTAACTTCATTTCCTCTGTCATTTCATGGAGTGCAGGGTAATAACTCAGACACAGTGGCACTCAGCTGATAATGATTACTGATTTGCAAGACTTTTCCGCCCAACACTTCAACCTCTGGTAATGGTTTCTAACAAAGGTGTAGTTTCTATTTAGAAACTATGGTAAACAATTTAATTTTTACTCTGGATGGGGCATCATCTGTGTAGATGGTATCACTAGAAAAGAGGTGGACTTTAGTTTTCAAAGTCAGATTGAGATGGAAACAGACTTACTGAAGAGAATCAAAATATTGTTACAGACTGAGTGTTCCTTTTTACTTGACTTTCTTTCTTTTAGATGGTGTTTTCTTTAAAAATATATTTTAAGTGAGTTGGTAAACACGGAATTGCTTGTCAGAGAGTTTTATTCTTTGCCGAGCGATTCAGAAAGGCTCACTTCAGTTCAGTCACTCAGTCGTGTCCGACTCTTTGCAACCCCATGGACTGCAGCACACCAGGCCTCCCTATCCATCACCAACTCCCGGAACTTGCTCAAACTCATGTCCATCAAGTCAGTGATGCCATCCAACCATCTCATCCTCTATCCCCTTCTCCTCCCAGTTTCAATCTTTTCCAGTATCACGGTCTTTTCCAATGAGTCAGCTCTTCGCATCAAGAGGCCAAAGTATTGAAGTTTCAGCTTCAGCATGAGTCCTTCCAATGAATACTCAGGATTGATCTCCTTTAGGATGGACTGGTTGAATCTCCTTGCAGGCCAAGGGACTCTCAAGAGTCTTTTCCAACACCACAGTTCAAAAGCATCAATTCTTCGGCGCTCAGCTTTCCTTATAGTTCAACTCTCACATCCATACATGACTACTGGAAAAACCATAGCTTTGACTAGACATACCTTTGTTGGCAAAGTAACGCCTCTACTTTTTAATATACTGTCTAGGTTGGTCATAGCTTTTCTTCCAAGGAGCACGTGTCTTTTAATTTCATGGCTGTAGTCACCATCTGCAGTGATTTTGGAGCCCCCCAAAAATAGTCTGTCACTGTTTCCATTGTTTCCCCATCAATTTTCCATGAAGTGATGGGACCAAAAGCCATGATCTTAGTTTTCTGAATGTTGAGTTTTAAGCCAACTTTTTCACTCTCTTCTTTCAATTTCCTCAAGAGGCTCTTTAGTTCTTCTTCACTTTCTGCCATTAGGGTGGTGTCATCTGCATATCTGAGGTCATCGGTATTTCTCCCAGCAATCTTGATTCCAGCTTATGCTTCATCCAGCCCTGCATTTCTCATGATGTACTCTTCATATAAGTTAAATAAGCAAGGTGACAATTTACAGCCTTGGCATACTTCTTTCCCAGTTTGGAACCAGTCTGTTCCATGTCCAGTTCTAACTGTTGCTTCTTGACCTGCATAGACATTTCTCAGGAGACAGGTCAGGTGGTCTCGTATTCCCATCTCGAAGAATTTTCCATAGTTTGTTGTGATCCACACAGTCAAAGCCTTTGGCATAGTCAATAAAGCAGAAGTAGATGTTTTCCTGAAACTCTCTTGCTTTTTTGATGATCCAGTGGATGTTGGCAATTTGATCTCTGGTTTTTCTGCCTTTTCTAAATCCAGTTTGAACATCTGGAAGTTCTCAGTTCACGTATTGCTGAAGCCTGGCTTGGAGAATTTTAGCATTACTTTGCTAGCGTATGAGGTGAGTGCAATTATGAAGTAGTTTGAACATTCTTTGGCATTGCCTTTCTTTGGGATTGGAATAAAAACTGACCTTTTCCAGTCCTGTGGCCACTGCTAAGTTTTCTAAATTTCCTGGCATATTGAGTGCAGCACTTTCACAGCATCATTTTTTAGGATTTGAAATAGCTCAACTGGAATTCCATCACCTCCACTAGCTTTGTTCGTAGTGATGCTTCCTAAGGCCCACTTGACTTCACATTCCAGGATGTCTGGCTCTAGGTGAGTGATCACACCATCGTGATTATCTGGGTCATGAAGATCTTTTTTGTACAGGTTTTCTGTGTATTCTTGCCACCTCTTCTTAGTATCTTCTGCTTCTGTTAGGTGCCTACCATTTCTGTCCTTTATCGAACCCATCTTTGTATAAAATGTTCCCATGGTATTTCTAATTTTCTAGAAGAGATCTCTAGTCTTTCCCATTCTATTGTTTTCCTCTATTTCTCTGCATTCCAATGGGTATGTCTTTCCTTTTCTCCTTTACCTTGAGCTTCTTTTCTCAGCTATTTATAAGGCCTCCTCAGACAACCATTTTGCCTTTTTGCATTTCTTTTTCTTGGGGATGGTCTTAATCACTTGCCTTCTGTACAGTGTCATGAACCTCTGTCCATAGTTCTTCAGGCACTCTATCAGATCTAATCCCTTGAATCTATTTGTCACTTCCACTGTATAGTCATAGGGGATTTGATTCAGGTCATACCTGAATGGTCTAGTGGTTTTCCCTACTTTCTTCAATTTAAGTATTAATTTGACAGTAAGGAGTTCTTGACCTGAGCCACAGTCAGCTCCCGGTCTTGTTTTCACTGACTGTATAGAACTTTTCCACCTCTGGCTACAAGGAATATAATCAGTTCGATTTCAATATTGACCATCTGGTGATGTCCACGTGTAGAGTCGTGTCTTGTGTTGTTGGAAGAGGGTGTTTGAGAAAGGTTGCATTCCCTTATCAATAAGTAAGTGTCCCAAAAATTCCCCAAAACTGTCAATTGTAAAAGTCCTTGCCTACTTCACAGGTCAGATTTTGAAAAATCATAGCTTTAGTTTGGGGTTCTTTAATTGTTGCTGAAGTCATTGCTTCTTGCTGTAAGGATCCAGTCTACATAATGATGGGTTAGTGACGAGTCTTCTCTTACTGCGTTGCCCTGTGGGAAGAAGTTCAAGGCCATCTACAATTTCAATAAGACAAAGCCATTCTAATACCGAGATATAAGCTGCTGAGGTTGACGTACCTTTGTCCGTTTCAGGTGGCCATGGAGAATGCCGAAGGAGCCGGCCAGCACGTGCCCGAGCAGAGCGCGCCCGCCCAGGGGCCAGCCCAGAGCATCGCTCCACAGGGGCCTCAGGGAGACCAGGGCCAGCTTCTTTACCACGAGGAGACCATCGATCTCGGTGGAGACGAGTTCGAATCCGAGGACTCGAATAATTTCGCGGATAAGCTCGATGAGCCCCTGATGGAGAGCGTGCTCATCTCCGACTCCCCAAACAACAGCGAAGATGACGCGGGTGACCTGGGGTGTCTGCAGGACGTGGGGGAGCCCGCCGAGGGCAGCGGCAATCACAGACTGGGGCCGTGCGCAGAAGAGGGCACGCTGGGCTCTCTGAGTGACGGCGGTGAGAGTGATGGTGGGGACACGCCTCAGGACGTCTCGGACGTGACCCCTGACAGCAGAGCCTCCTTGAAAGAGGACCCCGAGCACGGCGACGTGGAAGACCCCCCTGCCTTTGAACACAGGGGCGCAGAGGACCCGGGTCCGGGGGCTGAGCGGGTGCCTGCGGCAGGGCTGCCGTCAGGAGCGTCCCCCCGGCAGCCAGCCCCCAAGGATGAGCCGGTGCCCGTGTGCACCATCTTTAGCCAGCCACCCCCCGGCGCCCCCACCCCAGCCCTGCGTGACGGCTTCGAGTCCCAGATGGTGAAATCCCCCAGCTTCAGCGGCACCAGCGAGACTGCCCCCAGGACCCCGCCCCAGACGGTCCAGCCAAGCCCCAGCCTGAGCAAGTTCTTCGGCGATCCGACTGGCAGCAGCTCCTTGGCCTCGGACTTCTTTGATTCCTTCACAACCTCCACCTTCATCTCTGTCAGTAACCCCAACGCCAGCCCTTCCCTTCCGGAAAGCCTGTCTTCGCTCGCCGCTACCCCCGTGGGAGGAAGCTCCCCAGGTTCCGTGGACGCTGCCTCCTCCCCAGGGGTGGAGAGGCCAGGGTCGGGTGTCTCCACGGCGCCTCTGGAGATCTCGCAGTCCCCAAAGCCGTTCTCACAGATCCAGGCGGTGTTTGCCGGCAGCGAGGACCCGTTTGCCACCGCCCTGAGCATGAGCGAGATGGACCGGCGAAGCGACGCCTGGATCCCCGGGGAGGCGACCAGGAGTGTCCTGGTCTCGGTCGCCACGCAGCAGTACGGCTCGGTGTTTGTGGACAAGGAAGACCTCACCATGCCCGGCCTCAAGTTCGACAACATCCAGGTGAGGGCGCAGGGCCTGCAGCGCGCCCGAGGGCCGGTGGGTGCGCTCAGCGGGCGGGAGGGTCCCCGGCCATATCTCCTCGCTTCTCCCCGTCTCTGTTCCGTGTATGTTCACACGGAAAAGGCCTGTCGCGCTTTGAAGAATCCTGATTTTTTCCAGCAGGTCCCAAGATTCTGATCATGAGAGTGTTTGCTCTGACGTCACTAGGTAATTTGGAACCCTGTTGATTTCTCTGAACGAAGGTCTTTAAGGTGCTAATCAGAGTCTTAGAAATAGTTACCAGCAAGGGAGCTGTAGGACAGCTCTCCAGAGAAGCTGTAAACTGTGTGGTCAGTTTATTATGACAGCTGAGCTCCTATAGATGATAAATCCCCTTTCCTCTCCTTTTAGATGTGGGAAAGTGTGTATGTGTTGCAAGCAATGTGCTTTATGTAGAAAAAGTTGTTACAGATTTGGTGAAAAAAAAAAAACAACAGATGGTCTCTCAATAAATCACAAGATATATAAATATGTAATCATAAAATAAATACTATGTATTGTAAATAACAGCATGAAAAAGTTCAATCTTACCAGTCATCAAAGAAGATGAAGTTATTTTCACTTTCTCATCTGAGTCATTTATAATTATTCCGTGTCTGTTAGAATGCGAGGAAGTAGCCAGTTTAGGCAGCCCTGAGGGGCTGATAATTTGTCATAAACTTTCTTAAGTTTTAAAATGCATGTCCAAATGTGCGTATGCTTTGACCCAGAAATCCCACCTGAGTAGTTATTTATGAGGAAAGAATCTCACTGGTGTATGAATAGCCAGCTTTCAGGACGCCCATCAGAGCGAGGTTTATAATTGGAAAGAATCTGAAAGCATCTGGGATTCCATTGTCAGGAGGTTAGTTGAATACATTTGCCACATCTCGTCTTTTCAGTGGAATGTTTACATATTCGGCTGAAAAAATGTTGTTATGGCTTTGTCGGTGGCACTAGAGGTAAAGAACCCGCCTGCCAATGCAGGAGACAGAGGTAAGGTTCGATCCCTGGGTCGAGAAGATTCCCTAGAGGAGGGCATGGCAGCCCACTCCAGTATTGTTGCCTGGGAAATCCCACGGACAGAGCAGCCTGGTGGGGTATAATCCATGGGGTTGCAAAGAGTCGGACATGCCTAAAGCGACTTTGCACACATGCACACACGAAAATAACATTATATTCAAATAAGTATTTTTATTTATTGTGAAAAAACAAAGATGATGTTATAATAAAATATTTAATGGGACTCATAATTTGTTAAATTTGAAAGCCCAGATACAGGAAGGCACGTAGCATGCCTTACGTGGTAGCGTTTCCGTGGGTGTGTGTGCACGTCCACCTGAGGTGAGCTCGGCTGTGTGTCGGGTGGGATCTGCAGGGTCTGTGCCTCGCGTCCCGCGCTGTCCACTCCGGGAACTGAAGGGGCCCCTCCCGGGGCAGGCGTTCCCCTTCCCCTGCCGTGGCCGGGTCAGAAAGCCACGCGGGGTGGAGCCCCGGCCCGTGAGGCTGATCCTACAGAGAAGCAGCACAGCTTCTGGAGAGGTGAGCTCGGCCGGCTGTCTCTCTGGGGAGTGTGAGTGAAAGTCTCTGAGTCTCTCTACAACCCCATGGACTACACAGTCCATGGAATTATCCAGGCCAGAATACTGGAGTGGGTAGCCTTTCCCTTCTCCAGGGGATCTTCCCAACCCAGGGATCAAACCAGGGTCTCCCGCATTGCGGGCGGATTCTTTACCAGCTGAGCCGCCAGGGAAGCCCAGGAATATTGGAGTGGGCAGCCTAGCCCCTCTCCAGTGGATCTTCCTGACCCAGGTCTCTGTGAGGCACCGACGTGAGAGGCCGCAGATGTGGACGTCCTGCGCGTGCTCTCTTCGGGGTGCCTGCTGACGAGACGCGTCTTCCTTGGGGGCTCGCCGCCCACCAGCCGCCGTGCTGGGCGCCCTCCCCACCCTCTCCAGCAGAACGCACTGGGCGTGAATTTGCCTTCCCGGCCTCCTCAGTGAATCCCAGTTATGGGCTCGGATGTCAGGGGCGTTTGTTGGTCAGGATTGATGCCTTAACCCCGTGGTCCGCGGGGCGGTCCCGGGCCCAGGGCTCCTCGGTGCGTTTGGGGCCACGCAGAGCTGCTTCCCTCGGGTCGCCTGAGGGTGGGCTGAGTGCGGTGCTCTCATGGGCCAGAGATGCTGAACGCCCCGCGACGCCCTTCCGTGAGGCAGGTCGGTCACTCCTGAGCTGAGAAACAGTGCCGATGCTTGCTGCTAGGTGAACCCAGACTGAATCGAGCATGGAAGCCGTTTCTGCCAGTGAGAAGCAAGGGGTCTGTGACGGCCCCTCGGAGCTCTGACACTTCCACGTGGCTGATCGTGGAATAAGCAGGGCATTCGGGGGTCAGCCAGGGTCCGGCACCCGCTGCTGGGACAGGACCCACCCTGCGGCCAGCCAGGAGCCGCTGTGTGTCCTTTCTGCTTCCTTTAAATCCTTAAGCAGTGTCTTCCATCCCTCTTGCAGTCCACAGTGATTGTTTTGGAAACCTTGTGGTAAATTGAAATATGAATGCAGAATAGTTCCTGAAAGGCCTTTGACTTTCCCGTGGAACCAACATGCCAGTTGCTTCTTCACCTGTGTCTCTTCAGTCGTGTATTATTCTTCAAAGACCTTTTAACGGAAAAGAAAAGCTGTGTGGTTTACGCCAGAAATGCTGTGTTTATTTTCAAGAGGACTTAGATCAGTCCAGCACGTGTGGTAACTCGTTGTGCACGCAAGGCTTTTAAGATGTCAGCCAGGCGTTTGTTGGATTTGCCTGTTCACACGTTCCTCCCCACGCCACTGTCACGGTTGCAACACTGCATCAGCTTTCTAAAACACTTTGCAGTTTTTCCAAATTGCTCACCTGTTGGTACCAAATTAAACATCCTTCTTAAAGGATGAAATGTGGGCAGAGGGGAAGCGTTACATTGTTTCTTTGTGAAGTGACCTCCTAGAGCAGTGTGAGTTAAGGTGGAGGCCGCTCAGGTGAGCGTGCAACTCTTCATCCAACCGCAGAAGCTTCCAAAGAGGAGTGTCTGCATTTCTAACTGATCAGAGTCTGGGTGGCCTGTACTCTTGAAGAACTGGATGGACAGTTTGTGGGGAGATGACTGTTCAGAAATGTTCAGAACCAGGAAAGGATGGAAGTTGGAGGTTGTTCAGTGAGGGGGGAGGGAAGGGGACGGGGATCCACAGACCAGAGTTGGCAGCAAGTCGGTGCCAACCGTGAGGGGTGACGGGACAGCGGGGCACCTTGGGGCGCTCTGGCCTCGCAGGGGGCTCTGCGAACCCAAGATCCAGACACAGGGCCGGGCCTCTCCTCCACCGGGGTCTGATTCTGCTCCCTGATCCCGCCCCCGGCCCCCACTGTGTGGATGTGATGGGAGTCCCACCCGGAAGCAGGCAGGTGCCGGGGCCCCTTTCCTGGTCATGCCCGGGTGCTGCCCTTCCAGCCCTGCTGCCCGTGACCAGGCGTCCCTGACAGTAGCGTTCACACCGTGCCCGGGACTCAGCCACTGTGTTTCACGTGGACGTCATCCACTAAAACCTCAAAGGCGCCGCTGAAGCCGTCCACACACTGCAGGGGGTAGCAGCCCCGTCCTCTGCATGCAGGGGGCCCGCCGCAGACTCCCGTTCACGTGGTCTTCCTCAGCCCTGCCCTGGGCGCACCGAGGGATTGCTGAGTGGAAGGGGTCTGTGGGGTTCTAGGTGGGTCCCCCCCAGGGGCAGGGATATAGCTCTCTAAACATCCCAGGGAGGAGGCCACTCCCCTCACCCCGGTGACCATGGAGGGTCCGCAGCCAAGGCGCTAGGGCCCCCGCATCAGAACCGCTCGGGCCGAGCGGTACAGCAGGAGCCGGTCCGTGTCGGAACGTTTTGTCGTGTCTGTGGGCTTTCGGGGCGAGTGCTGGTCAGCCCCACGGCACTCCTGTCTCGAGCATCCTGTGCTAATTAAGTGGCAGAATCGAGAGGGCGGGAGGCGCCTGCAGTGTGGGCTCACTGCAAGGTCAGGGGACTCACACTGCTCCTCCCTGCTCCGCGGCTTCAAGGGTGAGTCCGCCCTTCCCTGGTTCGCAGGCCCTCTGCTCGGATACAGCTCTTTGTCTGCTCGGAGACGCCTGTGTGCAGAGCTTTGTGGGGCCGGGTGCCCGTGCTCTCCTTGTTCTGCCCTCTGATTACCCTCCTGGATCAGTTAGCCCCTTCTGGGGCCTGGCACGAGCTATTTCGCCTTATTCTCTGGAAGCAGAAACTAACCCTGCTGCTTCCAGGCCTTTGCCCCGCGTGAGGAGGCGGTGCAGCGTGGCCTCAGCTCCAGGCTCAGGGCCCGGGACCCCACTGCCAGGCTGTGCCCTGCCCTCCTTCAGCAGCAGGAGGCAGCCTTCCTGCGTGCCCAACCCACGCCGACCGTGCGGGCAGTCACGGAGAGGAGCCTTGCCTCCGCGGCACCGTGCGCCTGCTTCCCCGGCACGGCGGGAAGGAGCCGGGGTCCCTGGGCAGGGGCGGGCTGCGGGCTGCCCTCCGTCACCCTCTGTTGGCGGTCTGTCCCCACGCCTCCCCGGGCTCTCCCTGGGCACTGGGCCACGGATGGTCACCCCCTCCCGGCCTCACCCCGGGCGCAGGCAGGGCTGGGCCGGGAGCCCCTGTGCAGAGTCTGGTGTAGCTGCCCCCGACAGAGGGCCCTCCTTGGGCTGGGGTGACGCGGCCCCTGGGGGAGGCGATGCTCAGGCCACCGCTCACTGCTCTGGCTGAGCCCTGGGGACCCCCAGAGGTCCAGGCCAGGGGGCTGCCGTGTGGGCTGTGGGCAGAGGGCTCAGGCCTGCCCGCCTAGCCTGGGCCCCGCCGTGCACCATGCTCCTCCCAGGGGCGGCGGCACCTCGTGCCCCACAAGCCCCGGCCCCCTCCAGCGCAGCACTGCCACTGCTGGCTTACCACCTCCTCTCCGGGAGAAACAGCCGCTCTGAGCTCCGCATCTTACCAGCAATCGGGGTGTTAGAGCGTCTGGCTGGTTGCAGCCCAGCTGTACCATATCCGCATTTTAGCCTCCATACACCAGTGGGAAAAGAAGAGAAATTTTGGTTAGCTGTGAGTTTCAGGTAGCTGAGTTTAATTAACATTCTATTGTCCTGACATATTTCTCTTATATTCTTTCCAGGGAGATGCAGTTAAGGACTTAATGCTTCGCTTCCTGGGTGAAAAAGCTGCAGCAAAGAGACAAGTGCTCACCGCCAGCTCCGTGGAACAGTCTTTGGTCGGATTGAAGCAGCTCATCGTAAGTCACAGTGTATTTGATGTGCCGTGTAAGTTCTTCCTCCCTTCGTAATATTTTCCCGAGGGCCAATTCCTTTGAGTGTCTTACGCTCAGCCCTTGCACAGAAGTGGAGTTGTGTTGGATCTGATAACCAGTCCTGAGCAACAGAGAGCATCACATATAACATGTGAGACAGTATGTACTTTGATTAGATATGCTTCATCAAAATAACTAGAGCGAAGTGATCGTATGTTGATTTTCTGAAAGAACTCTGTTTTCTGCACTTGTTGTAGAAGGTTTGTTACTAAATTAGCAGACTCCCCAGAAGCGCACACAGAAGCCTTTCTCTGTTCCTTAACCAGAGTGAATGCAGACGCCAGGGCTGAGCCGTGTCATGAAGCAGAAGGGGAGGCTGGCCGCAGGCACCCTGAGCTGGGCGGGCAGTGCTCCGGGGGCCCGTGAGCCGCTGGGAGCCATCTGCCCCGCAGCATCTCTCATGTCTTACAAAGGCGCAGGTGAACACATGCTTAGGTGGTTTGCTGACATCTTTACACTGAAGTTTAGTGGTTTTCCTTAGTAAATGTAGACCACATGTTTCATTGGGTTTCTTTCATTGAAGTGATTCTAGAACTCTTCCCATGAATGAGAAGCTTTGGGAAGGAAAGGTGAGGGGATACTCAGTTTTTAAAAGGGAGAGAGGAGAGCGCGTCTGTGAGTGTCTGTGAGTCTGTCTGCACTGGCACGTGTTCATGGAGTCGCACGTGTGGGCGGTGATGGTGTGCGCGGCTGCGTGCGTCTGGTGGAATGACCCTCTGCCTTGGGGGGCGGCCGCTGTCGTTCCATTTCTGTGGCCTTGAAAACCTGCCGTGCGGCAGCGTCACAAGCAGGCGGCTGTATTTGAAGCGTGACTTGTAACTGTGAGCTCGGAGGGGACACGCGAACCCACACACAGACGTGGTCATTAATCCTCTGGCCAATTTGTTACGTCTTTTTATTATTCTTGGTGTCAAGTATATGCGGTTTGGTTTGATTTTTTTCTCATACATTGATAATACTTGAGGCTGGTAAAAATTATATTAACAGTGCTAGCAAGGAGACCTGTTTAAGGTGGGAAATGTATTCAGGAAAGCCCATTACCTGGCCCTGGTATTTTAGTTACGTCTTAAAATAATCGCGCTCATCTTTAAGACTAGGAAAGTTTCTCAGCACATTTTCCTAAGTAATGTCACTGTTCCAAGATCGCCGTTTACGGGGAAATGAATGTCGCCGCCCATGGAGAGGGACGTTTTAATCACGTCCCTGGTGTCACATGTAACAGTGATGATTGCCTTTGAGTCGCAGGCGGGAAAAGTTATGTGCATACTGTTAGTTACTTGAGTGATTTTTATTGGACTGCTTTTCTCCTCTTCTGGAAGTTGGGGATGTTCAGCTTCTCCAACAGAGTCTCTATGCTATTTCCTAGTTTAAAAAAACAGTATTTTGAAATTTAGATCTTTTTTCTCATATATAACTACCTTTGATATCAGAGTTCTGCATGTCATATACAGTAATGAAGAGATTTTCATAAGATTTCCTCCACAGTGCTTAAAGATTACAATGGTATATTTAAATTCTAGCTTTGAAAACCAGTTTTTTCACCAAACACTTCTGATATCTCAGAATGAAAGTGGAGGTGGGCCACCAGGCAGGAAGGGGAACTGGGGTTGGAAGACAGTGAGGTGGAAACAGCAGGAGACCCTCTGGAGAAATGCGTTGTTACCATAAAGACGCAGGCGGCGTGGAACTCAGCAGTGGCCACAGGACTGGGAAAGGTCAGTTTTCATTCCAAACCCAAAGAAAGGCAATCCCAAAGAATTCTCAAACTACCACACAATTGCACTCACCTCACAGGGTAGCAAAGTAATGCTCAAAATTCTCCAAGCCAGGCTTCAGTAGTACATGAATCGTGAACTTCCAGATGCTCAAGCTGGATTTAGAAAAGGCAGAGGAACGAGAGATCAAATTGACAACATTGGTTGGATCATCGAAAAAGCAAGAGGGTTCCATAAAAACATCGACTTCTGCTTCATTGACTACACTAAAGCCTTTGACTATGTGGATCACAACAAACTGGAAAATTCTTCAAGAGACTGGAATACCAGACCACCTGACCTGCCTCCTGAGAAATCTCTCTGCAGGTCAAGAAGCAACAGTTAGAACTAGATGTGGGACAACAGACTGGTTCCAAATCGGGAAAGGAGTACGTCAAGGCTGTATATTGTCACCCTGCTTATTTAACTTATATGCAGAGTACATCATGAGAAATGCTGGACTGAATGAAGCACAAGCTGGAATCAAGATTGCCAGGAGAAGTATCAATAACCTCAGATATGCAGATGACCCCACCCTTATGGCAGAAAGAGAAGAGGAACTAAAAAGCCTCTTGATGCAAGTGAAAGAGGAGACTGAAAAAGTTGGCTTAAAACTCAACATTCAGAAAACTAAGATCATATTAACTGGTCCCATCACTTCATGGCAAATAGATGGGGAAACAATGGAAACAGTGACAGACTTTATTTTCTTGGGCTCCAAAACCACTGCAGACCATGACTGCAGCCATGAAATTAAAAGACACTTGCTCCTTGGAAGAAAAGCTATGACCAACCTAGACAGCATATTAAAGAGCAGAGACATTACTTTGCCAACAAAGGTATGTCTAGTCAAAGCTATGATTTTTCCAGTAGTCATGTATGGATGTGAGAGTCGGACCATAAAGAAAGCTGAGTGCCGAAGAATTGATGCTTTTGAACTGTGGTGTTGAAGGAGACTCTTGAGAGTCCCTTGGACTGCAAGGAGATCCAACCAGTCTATCATAAGGGAAATCAGTCCTGAATATTCATTGGAAGGACTGATGCAGAAGCTGAAACTCCAATACTTTGACCACCTGATACTGGGAAGGATTGAAGGTAGGAGGAGAAGGGGACGACAAAGGATGAGATGGTTGGATGGCATCACTGACTCTATGGATGTGAGTTTGAGCAAGCTCCGGGAGTTGGTGACGGACAGGGAAGCCTGGCGTTTTGCAGTCCATGGGGTAGCAAAGAGTTGGACATGACTGAGCGACTGAGCTGAATAAATGATTAAAAATGGTAAAATGTACCATGTGAAAAGCTTTCAGCTCTTCCTATGATTTTTTTTTCTTGCTATGATTTTTATATTAAAATGTGTTTTCTATATTTCAAACCAGACCATTATTAAAAATGAAGCAAAAAGCTGCTATCCTAATACTCATTTTTTTAAGTAAATGTAAGTCTTTTAAAAAGTGGCTCCTTCCCTAACTGAAGATAATAAGCAAACGTGTTAATATTCCTGTTAGTTTCTTCTTAACCGATGACTGAATAAGTCGCCACCACCCCCCACCTTGGCCCTGTACTCAGAGGTTCCACACATATCTTCACAGCACCCTGATCCGCTGTGGCCAAAAATTGGAAGCAGTCCAGGTGCCTTTCGGTGGCTCTAGTGGTAAAGAACCTACCTGCCACTACAGGAGACGTAAGAAACGCAGGTTGGATCTCTGGGTTGAGAAGATCCCCTGGAGGAGGAAATGGCAACCCACTACAGTGCTCTTGCCTGGAGAATCCCATGGACAGAGGAGCCTGGGGGGTGCAGTCCAGGGGGTCACAGAGTCAGACACGAGTGAAGCGACCTAGCACTCACCCACACAAGGAGCCTTTCAGCAGGTGAATGGGTGGCGGTGACGCCCACGGTGGTGGACTGTCACTCGGCACCTATGCCTTGATTGTCGAGTCAGGAGGAGCCCTGAGGAGCCTGGGGCACCTAGGGCCAGGCGTCAGGTGGGGCGCATTAGGGCATATGGCCCGATCACCATGGAGCTTGGAGTAAGGCCGCACCAGCATGCTTCCTGATCCAGCTGCACTGGGTATGCTGGGTGTGTGTGCGTGCACAGACACACACACAGAGACACACACAAATACACAGACAGACGTACCCACACTCAGACACATGTACACAGAGACACAGACACACACACACACAGGAAGACGAGGAAAGGTGGTTCCTACTCAAGGAGCTGGTGCTGACTGCATCATAAGAAGAAAAGTGAGTTCTCGCTGAGGATCCCAGAGGCTGGACTCAGTCTCCTGGCGCCCTCAGCTTCTTGTTCCAGAAGCACTTTGCAAGCACAGAATGCCCAGAGCATCCTTTAAAAAGAACACCGCAGGCTAACGTCCGGCTCCCTCTCTGGACCTGAGGTTAACAGGGCCAGGGTGAGTGTTCGCCCGCTCCAGCATGCAGGCAGCCCGAGGCCCGGTCTGTGCGCTGAGGGCAGCGGGCAGTGCCTGTCCTTGGGGACCGCACGGTGAGTGTCCTCTTCAGCTTCTTCAGGGGTCAGACGGTCCCTCTGGTGGTGTTCCTCCTCCCGTCGGCCTGGTGGCCCTCCTTCTTGCGTCCCTCAGGGGCAGAGAGGAGCAGCTGAGGCCGAGTCCTTGTGCCCCTGCGCCGCCTCGGCTGGGCTTCTGCGGGTCCAGGCCTGACAGGGAGCTGCGTGTGGACACACGGCCTGGACCACGATGTGTCAGCGCAGCTCACTGATCGTGTTTCATGTTGGCAGCACAGAATTGTGTTAAAAATGTATTTAAAACCACTTACGGTCACATGCAGACCTTAGATACAAATAAAGGTATCCAGCACAGCTTGAAATTAAATGTTGGATGTGGTTTAATTTTCAAAAAATCATGAGATGGAGTTACCTTGCTAAACAGGAAGCAGCCTGATGGGTCTGGGGGCAGAGTGGGGCTTTCCAACAAGAGTTTTGCTCCTGGGATTCTATCAGTGGTTACATTTTAAGGGTTTATCTTTGGCTCATCTTGAAGGGCGTCTGCATTTGGTGCCCGTGAGGCCTGCGCATCTGAGCAGCAAGCCCATAGTGACCGTCCCCAAGGTGGCCGGCCCCGTGGTGACCGGCCCCTTAGTGACCAGCCCCATGGTGACCATCCCCGTGGTGGCCGGCCCCAGGGTGGCTGTCCCTGCGGTGACCCTCTGGTGACCATCCGTGTCTTACAGAGCTGCAAGAACTGGCGGGCTGCGGTGGACCTGTGCGGGCGGCTGCTCACGGCCCATGGCCAAGGCTACGGCAAGAGCGGGCTGCCAACCAGCCACACGGCGGACTCCCTGCAGGTATGACCGCGTCCTCCCCGGGCCACCGTCACCTGGGGACAGCGAAGGCTTCAGTCATTCAGGTGTGGGTAGCAGGGTTCTGAACGGCAGGAAAGCCCTCCAAGGAGAGGGGGCAGCTGCCCAAGTCCTCAGTGCCCGCCGCCCCAGCCACGGTCTCTCATGCTGACGTCCCCCGGGACCCCCTCCCCAGCCAGACCATCCCCCCATGTTCTCCGGGTCCCTTGACAGCCGGTGAGGGGCTCCGAGGCCCCAGGGCGCAGCGTCTGCACCGCGCTCCCTGACCATGCCCGCGGCCAGGGCGGTCCTCAGCGGACGCAGCTTCAGCTGCCATGGGCCCAGTCCAGCGCTCTCCCCGGCCACTCCGACAGCACCGCTGAGTCCTGCTGCCTGCCACCCACCCTGGGCGGCCCCCCGCCCCCCGCAGCCCCCCCGTGGCCCCGCCCCCAGGCGCCCGGCCCCGCCCCCAGACCTGTGGCCCCGCCCCCAGACCTGTGGCCCCGCCCCGCCCCGGGCGGTCCCTTGCGGCGTGGTCCCTTTGAACCTCGTTTCTGCCTTCGGCGGGAGGAGGCTGACTCGGGTCACTCCCGCGGCCCGGCAGTTGCCAGCGTCTCTGGTCCTGCCTTCTCACTTGGCGGCCGTGGTTTCCCGGAAGCGACCCTGCGTTCCAGCCGCGTGGAGCTGGCTGTGCCCCGCCCCCTGCTCCCATCCTGGTCCCTGCCTCCCGGTGGGGAGCCCGGGTCCTTCACCAGTGCCCCCGCCTCCCTGCCCCGCTCAGTCCAGCTGCCCCCCCTCCACCACCTCCCCAGCCTCAGCTGGACTCTGCTCTCCTTCAGGGAGGGAGCGTCTCTTTATAAACTTATAGTTATGCAAATTGCTAAGAAAGAGAGTTAGTTTCTGAAGTGAAAGTTGCTCAATCGAGTCCGACTCTTTCCGACCCCATGGACTGTACAGTCCGTGGAATTCTCCAGGCCAGAATATTTGAGTGGGCAGCCTTTCCCTTCTCCAGGGGATCTTCCCGACCCAAAGATCGAACCCAGGTCTCCCACATTGCAGGTGGGTTCTTTACCAGCTGAGCCCCCAGGGAGTGTTAGTTTAGCGCTTGTTTAAATCTATTTGAAATCAAGCTCTGATATCAAATTAATGGGCCTCAAGGACTTCCCCGGTCCAGTGGTCCCACAAGCCCTGCAGCACAGCCTAAATAAAAGTGAAGTGAAAATTTAAAGAGGCACCTACATTTTTGAAGCAGCCAGTAGGGAATGGGACCTTCTGGACCCGCTCCACGCGGCTGACCGTTGTGCGCCTCGTGTTCTGTGCTTTCAGCTCTGGTTCGTGAGGCTGGCGCTGCTGGTGAAGCTGGGCCTGTTCCAGAACGCCGAGGTGGAGTTCGAGCCCTTCGGCAACCTGGACCAGCCGGACCTCTACTACGAGTACTACCCGCACGTGTACCCGGGGCGCAGGGGTGAGGCGCCCGGCGGGGCCCTGCTCGGCCGAGGCTCAGCTTCTGCCCTGAAGCTCAGCCCCCTCTCTGTGGGGACGCGGGGGAGGCTGGGGCTGCACTGTCCTAGTTCTCAGCGCTTCCTCCTTCATCACCGGCTCTCTCACATGTAACGGCTGACGGGAGCCGGGCTGTGTCGCCCCGAGTTTCCCCAGGCTTGGAGGAGGATTTTCGGCGTGCGGGACTTTGAGGCCTTTAGCCTCCCTGGCATTAAAATTCTGTCTCTTCCTTCTGACTGGGAGAACTTCGCCCTCATGGAGGAGGAGGGGAGGCAGGCTTTCAAACCCAGAGCAGGGCAGCAGTCAGCTCGTGGAGGACAAGGGGAGGCAGGCTTTGAAGTCCGGAGCGGGGCAGGCGCCCGGTGGTCGCCCTGATGGAGCTGGCTCAGAGGGAGCGAGGCAGCCGGCCGGGTGGCATGCACTCAGGAGAGCAGCAGGCCCATCCCACGTGTGTGACACGGCCTGCCCCCCAGTCGCCCCCCAAGTCCAGCAGGTCTCCAGAAGATCGGGGGGAAGGGACCAAAGCCAGGAGCCCCATGAGCAACATTCAGGAGTGCGGCCCCAGGCGGAGGGGACGGTCCTGGGCATTAAGGGGTGGGTAGGAGCTGCGGCCACCCAGCTTTGCTTGCCTGTGATTCCTCCAGTGGGTCTGACAGTGTCTGCGCGGGACAGGCAGGGCACCACCTCTTCTCTCTGTGACCCCCCCACACCCTCACCAGGGAAGCCCCACCTCTCTGTGACCCCCCACACTCACCCCAGGGAGCCCCCACCTCCTCTCTCTGTGATCCCCCACACTTACACCAGTGGCCCCCTCCTCTCTCTGTGACCCCCCACACTCACCCCAGGGAACCCCCTCCTCCTCTCTCTGTGACCCCCCCACACTCGCACTAGGGAGCCCCCACCTGGTCTCTCTGTGACCCCCCACATTCACCCCAGGGAGCCCCCACCTCTCTCTGTGACCCCCCACACTCGCCCCAGGGAGCCCCCACGTCCTCTCTCTCTGACCCCCCACACCCACACTAGGGAGCCCCCACCTGGTCTCTCTGTGACCCCCCCCCCACTCACACAGGCAGCCCCGCAGCCTGGGGCGCAGGCCGTAGCCTGCTCTGCTCCATAAGGCGCGTCATGCACACAGTTCCATGTGTATCCAGGGGCCCAGCGTCCCCTGGCGGTCAGGGGCCACGTCCCCACTGGGGAGTGAGGGCCAGAGCTTTCTCGTCCGCATTTCCAACCCTTCGCAGTCCGTCCCTCCCAGAAAGACAGTGGGCAGACTCTGCCCCCATGAGGATCAGGCTCTGTCGCCTCTTCTTACAGGGAGCGACGTTCTGTGGAGAGGTAACGGGCACATTACATGGGAGGTTTGGGATATTTCCGTTCAAAAAATTCTACCTGAAAGCTTTGATGATCAAGAGAGGGCTCTCCCACGCTTCTGACAAGGAGCAGCTGTTTCCCTCCAGCATAGGAAAAGGAAAAACAGTTTCTTGGCACCGTGTCCCAGCTCTGGCCAGGTGAGCCCCCGCCTGGCCTGCGCGCCGCCCCCCGGCCCCGGCCGCAGTGCCCCTGGGCCCCCCCAGTCATGCCGTGAGCGGGACCCCGCGCTGGGCCCAGGGGTGGGCAGCTGATGCTGACGGCCGGTCTGTCTGCTGCTAACAGAAAGTCAGACCTCCGAGCATACAGGCAGGCGCCCAGTGGGCCTGAATTTCAGGTACCCTAACACTCACAGCTACATAAAAATGCTGATTTTCTTTTCCTACTGAGGCCCGCGTAAATTGTAAGTTCAAACAACTGTTGATACATCAGCTACTTTGAGTTTACTGCAGGTTAGGAACGAGACAGCTGGGGCTTCCCGTGTGGCCCGAGCTCCCAGGACAGGGCACACGGGTTCAGTCCCTGCTTAGGGAGCTGGATCCCACATGCCACAGCTAAGACTTGGCACAGCTAGATAAGTAAACATGTTTTTATTAAAAAAGAATGACTGGAGACGGAAAAGCAGGTATTTCCAGGACGGCCAGGGAAAGTGCTCAGCCCTGATCACGCCGAGCGCTCAGCAGCCCCAGGGTCCTGGTCGATGATGCCAGGCAGGGTGCTGGACCAGGTCCTTTGGGCACTGCGGCCCTGCTCCCTCTCCTCAGGGACAGAGGTTCTCGGAGATGACACCCAGCCTCCCATGAAGCGAGAACCCAGGCCCTCGGGCCCAGGCGTGGGATGGTGCGCCGCCCGCCCAGCCCCAGCTTCCGGGACGTCAGCGTGCAGACTAAGCAGGCTCCCCATCCCGGCTGGAATTGCAACGTGTTATATTAGGGATAAAGAAGAGCTGGTCGCCCTGCTCCATTAAGCAGCCAATTTAAGTTATGAAATAGACATAAATCATACATATATTTTAGCTAAAGTGTGCTAACATTCATCCATAATGGTATGTTCAATGTTTACCAATTTTTCTTTCCATTTTGTGGTATAACAAGCGTAAATGTGGGATTTTGATTCATTTGTTTCATTTTAGCTTGTAGTACATAAGGAAGCAGGTCATTAAACTGTGCTGTAAAAAGGAAGCTATAACGGTATAAAGAAATAACTTTTATGAATGAGCTTTAATATGTTTTATTTAAATATTGGGCATAGTTTTTACCCATTCAGAGTATTCATAACAAGTCGTAATGAATCATGAGCTAATATCGTGAAATTTCCCTTTTTTGTTTTCATCCAAGAAAGGAAGACTCTTGTGGTCTTCTGTATTTCGCTGATACGTCTAGCAATTTCATGGAGTTGCTTATAAGGGAGTGTGGTTTCCACACACTCAGGCTGCCTTTCAGTCGGTTGTTTGGATTCTCTCCTTGTTCTCCTGAAGCAGTGATGACGGGTCACTGAATAGACCCAGGCCCAAGTGGACTGGGCCGGAGCCCACACACCCGCTGGGAGCCTGGGGAGTGCTTCCTTTGACACCCTCCTCCGCCCTGGTCCGCGTCCTCCCCCTGGATCGCCGCTTCTCCCTCTCGCTGTGGGTGCGCCCCTGTACCTCGGAGCCTGGAGGTGGCATCAGAGGTTGCTCGCGTCTGCGCTGTGCTGGCCGCGGTGTACAAGCCCCGACTGGGGGCTGTGAGCAGAGAGCGTGCCTCCCCGGGGCCTGCGTGTCCGCACACCCGGCTCTGATGGCCCCGAGTGCCCCGTCGCCCCTCCCGCAAAGGTGAGCCGCCGCTGCTCTCTAGTCCTTGCCGGCGCTCCCTCCAGAACCACGCAGCTCACGTCTAGCTCCCAGGCTGGGTGCAGACACTGTCAGCAGGTGAGCTCACGTGGTGGTGCAGAGTTCACAGCTCAGAGGGTGCCAGGCGACCCCTTTGTTTTCCGTGAGAAGACGGACCCGCCCCCCGGAGTGACTGTCCTCCGGGCAGGCTGGGCTCCAGCTCGCCTTCCTCTGTGCCAGAGCTCTTCCGAGTTGCACGAGTCAGGTGTATCTTCCTCAGTCTGAGGGGGCTGGTCTGGGGTCCTGCCGCCTTTCACGTGGCTCACCCTTCCTGTGAACTCTGGCGTCTGCAGTCTTTTCCTGGAACAGGCGGTCAGAGATACGGGCTCTTCGGTCGGGCTCTGTCTCCATCAGGACACCTGGGCGAAGCCGCCTCTACCCTCCTCCAGACGCGAGAAGCGGGGAGATACGTGCATGCCACTGCCTGCATCAGACACAGTGCCTGAGATGCTGCCGGGACGCCTGGCCCGTTCTGAGCTCCCCGTCTGCCAGGGGGCGTGGGGGCAGCACTGAATGACCCCTTAGTAATGAGTCATCTAGGACTCGCTCGGGCTGGCGCTGATTCCAGGTAGCCTGAAGTCGGGGTGTGTTTGTTGAGGGTTGTTTGGCCTTGTCCGGGCTGGCTCTTTGTTTCCAGCGTCACCATGGGTGAGAGATACTGTGCCATCAGCCTGGCACAGATGTCCCCGACCTGTGTCCCCACGTCGGGGCACAGAAAGCTGGGGCGCCAGGGGGCAGGGAAACCAGGAAGCGTCCAAGGAAGCGAGCCCAGAGCAGCGGTCAGGCAGCGGGCCCTGCCGCCTGGACAGAGAGAGGCCCTGCCCAGCTTTGCAGGGGTGAGCTGGGCCTGCTGACCGCGGAGCCTGTGCTCTGCTGGGCGTCCGGCAGGCACCGTGCCGTCGCGTCTGCCCCTCGGGCCTCACAGCAGCCTGGCCGTGTCCAGCTCGCTGTGCCGTGCAGGTGGCCGGAGCGCTGGAGGGAGGGCGCCGCCTGCCCAGCACACGGGGCCAGTGGGAGGCCGGAGGCCCACGCCGGGGAAGTCTTGCGCCTGCTGAGGGAGGCAGCCCGCTGGGGTCAGGCTGATGTGCCCCCTCTTGCTTTGCCTTCCAGGCCTGCTGTCCGGCACAGGCTGTGATTCCTGGGGCACCTGCTCTGGCGCTGGCGGCCGAGCGGGCCTATAGTCCTGCCGCGGACTCCAGAGCATGAGCGGTGTAGGGGCGTTTGCACTTAGCGTTTCCTAAATGATTCACGGGAGCGCCCCTACAGTATTTATACCAACCTAGCAGTCGGCAGGTCACGACCACACACGGGACCTTCCGGGAAGCCAGTTTCCTTCCAGATTCTGACACGCGCTCTGTTTCAAGGCGCGCACTCCCTGCCGGGGAGACGGGCCCCTGGCTGGCGTGGAGCCACGCAGGTCATGTTGCCGGACTCCGCTGGCGTGAAGGGTTTCACTGATTGCCGGTGACTTCACACACAGCGAGGCCGGGTTTGCCCGACTGAGAGAGCCAGCTTAGGCATTTTTATTTCTTTAAGACGAACAAACAAAAGGCCTGACTTAGGTCAAAGCAGTGTCTGCTGTTTTATTGAAGAGCCTGCAGCGTTTGCTTGGGGACAGTGGCCGTGTCCCTTCACTGTACGTCCAGCACCTGCGCTTGTCCTTGGCACCAAGTCCTGCCGAGTACGTGGCTCTCCAGCTAACCTGTTCAGGCCGGAAGTAACAGGTGGTCTATCTCCCGCTGCCCCTTTTCTTGTCCTGACCCTGAGCCGTGTGTTTTTCTAGGGAGGGGCATTTTTTCTCTCTGTGTCTTGAGGCCGAGTGTCTGCTTCCCTCCTGGGATCTGTCCTTTGAGACGAGTAAGCTGCACCAGCCCAGCGGTGCCAAGCAAGAAGGAGGAAGCCGACGCCCCCCGGAGCCTGGCTGTCTCGGGGCCCTCCAGGAAAGTCACGGGCAGGGGTAGCGTGGTCACGGGACACCAGTGCAGGCCCTCCCTTGCCCACCTTTCCTACTCTCGTCTGAGTAGAGCCTCAACTCTAGACGCAGGTCACGGGCACACATGGAGGGCCACTGCTGTCCACCTCCTAGGGCTGCGGGAGTCTGGTCCAGGGCGGGTGGGCTCCGGTAGGAGGCTTGAGTCCAGAGAAGACGGTGCGTGGAGAGGAGAGAGGACAGCCTGAGGGCCCAGAGCAGACAGCGCTGCAGGCACGGTCTCGGCTTCCCTGTTCTGCCTGCGTTGGCTGGGACTTCCGGTACCACGTTCAGTACGAGCGGCGAAAAGGGGACTTCCCTGCATTACTCAGGATCTTAGAGGAAAAGCGCGTGGTTTCTCACCGTTAATCAGGTTGCTGGCTGTAAGTTTTCACAGATGTTCTTTATCAAACTGGGGAAGTTTCCCTCTGCTCTTCATTTGCTGAGAATTTTAATCATGAATGGATGTCTCATTCTGTCAAATGCTTTTTCTGTTCCCCTGGATTCATCGTGTGATCTTTCTCGTTTAGCTTGTTTGACATGATGGGTGACATGGATTTTTGAACGTTGAACCAGCCTTGCATACTTGGAATGAGTCCCACTTGGTCATGGTGGATAATTTCTCTTATACACTGTTAGTTTTGACTTGCTAATTTTTTGGTAGAATTTAGTTGGATTTGACTTGCTAATTTTGCCGAGGATTTTTGTATCTGTGTCCGTCAGCCGTGTTGATCTGTAGTTTTCGTTTCTTGTGATACTATCTGGTTTTGATACATGGCTAATGCTGGCCTCATAGGACAAATTAGGAAGGATCCCCTCCACTTCTGTTTTCCGGAAGAAACTATAGAGAATTGGCACCTCTTCTTCCTTAATGTTCTGTAGAACTCACCAGTGATACCGTCTGCACCTGCTGCCCTCTCCTTTGGAAAGTTATTCCTTATTGATTTAATTTCTTAAGTAGATATTGGCCTGTTCACAGAGGTCCTCGAGTGTCCTGTTCTGGAGCAGGTGGTGGCCTCCACACGACTGGGGCGTAGCTGTGGGCAGGGGGTGACGGCCAGCCCTCCTGTGGCCGTCGTCTGGAACACACGCTTTACCGAGAGAACCAGGGCAGGTTTGAGAACCGGCATCACTGTGTACTTCGCCAGGAAAGGAAGGTTCTGTCCCCGCTGCCTCCGGAGCATCCGCGGGCTCCCGGCTGTGCTCGGTGATGGCAGACAGACTGACGCCGCTTTGGCTCTGCTTCCAGGGTCCATGGTCCCCTTTTCCATGCGGGTCCTGCACGCGGAGCTCCAGCAGTACCTGGGGAACCCCCAGGAGGCCCTGGACCGGCTGCACAGGCTGAAGGCCGTCTGCAGCAAGGTAAGCCCCGCCCCGGCTGGGCCGCCTGCCCCCTCCTCCTGCCCTCACACGGCCCTGTCCCCACCCCCATCTCCGCGTCCCCCTCCAGGAGGGCAGGGGCCCAGTTCCTTGTGGCCATGCTACGTGCTTCTTGCTGAGCTGTCCTGGGGGATGGTGGGTGGGTTTTGGCCAAGCTTGTGGCCTGAAACCCTTCCTAGGTGCCAATTCTCTATAGTTCTCAGTAAATAAAAGCAGAAGCGTTTCCTCTCGTGTAGAAATGACACCCGTGAACGTGTGCCTGGGCTGCCAGCCACTTGCGTATCTTGCGGAGGCTCCGAGCACCTGCTTCATGTCTGAGAGGCGCTGGAGCCAGATTTAAAGAGATAATGGCCGGAAA
Organism: Muntiacus reevesi; assembly: GCF_963930625.1. Taxonomy (NCBI): domain Eukaryota; kingdom Metazoa; phylum Chordata; class Mammalia; order Artiodactyla; family Cervidae; genus Muntiacus; species Muntiacus reevesi. Next base: position 41,233,183 of record NC_089258.1, on the reverse strand, counting down.
TGTTCCAGCATCAAAGCAGATGACACTGCGTCGTGGCGACTGTTGTGACAGCTGTCATTCGTAATTCTGGTTCCGAAGGCAGATGAGGTTCAGCAGGGCATCCCGAGCTGTTCTCGGTGGTAAAGCAGCTGTGACGTGGCAGGCATGGGCTGCGTCAGCCGATCAGACTGCTCCACGAGCGGTGGGACGGAGAGGTGGGGCTCGGGCTCCCCCGGCTGCAGCCCCGTCCCACCCCCTGCCGGGTAGCCAGTGGGAGAGGGGGGCTTTCAGAGCTGTGACTGAGCAGTCAGGGGCAGCGACGTTTGACAGATTCGTAAGATGGGGTTATTTGTACCTGCCGAACTCCTCCAGGCTCCAGCCTCTCTTGATGGACGCTTCTGGAGCTCCTGGGTGGTCCTCCGGGTTCCCAGCAGGAAGTGGGGGCTGGTTCACCTTGTCGTTGAAGGTTCGCACTCTAACCTGACAGGGAAGAGGGTGGTTTCAAAGTATGACGCCCGCCAGGCACGTCCACAGGCCGTGGTTGGAGGAACTTTGGAGCGACTTTGGAGCCAGGCAGAATCTTCCTAGAGGGATGACTGGTCCTTGGAGGCTTTGAGCGCCTCGTGTGGGGAGGAGGAATGTCCCCAGCCGCCTCCAGGCTGTCGTGGGGTCAGATGATGGATGCGGACCAGCGTTTGGCTCCTGGGAGTGCTTAATGCTCCTTCAGTGACCTGGGGCGGCTCCAGGAAGCCTCTTCTCACTTAGAAAAGGCTCTTTTCCGAAGCCTGGAAGAGACGGTAGGGCTGGGACGCTCCCAGGACGCTCCGGGGGAATCTAAGCCCCTCTGTGGGCTCGTGGGTCATTAGTGAGTCGTGAGGGCCGGCGCCCGGGGGTCTGAGGACTGGACACTTCATACGTAAACCCAGTCCTTAGACCGTCCCCGCCCGCAGCCCGCGAGAGGTCGGCAGTTTTCTCCTGGACAGAACCGCCAAGCGCCTGCCTCCTGGGCCCGGCCTCCCTCCACTGCTGTCCGTGGTGCTGACGGCGCCTGGCTGCCCGAGTGACCCTGCCCCACCCGGCACCAGCCCAGGACGAGCCCCTCAGCTCTGGTCACGCGGCCCTGCCCACGGGGTTGAGGACCGTCCCCCAGACCCCACTTTCTCCTGAGCCCTCCCGCCTCACCTCCAGGCCGCGTCTTCACTTTTCAGAGCCACTGTTAACAGCTGCTTCCGGAACTGTGTCCTCTGGCCTGGAGCCCAGGTGGGGCTGACCTGCCCCCACCCCACGCACGTTTCCTGAGCACCTTCCAGGCTGGGCGCCCTGGGTGCAGCCCGCCTGGGTGGTTCTGGGAGGCAGAGGCTCACGGCCTCTGACCTGCACCCAGGTCTGCGCCTGGCGGGCCCACGGGAGCCTGCACAGCCCTTAAGCTGGGAGAGCCAGGCCCCCTCCTCTTCCTCGGTGCCTCCAGCCCTCTCTGTGTTCCTGTCCCCACTCAGTGGCCCATCAAGACTTCCGTTCCTGGTCAGGAGACGGCTAATAAATAGCTGAAAAGAGTGACCTGGTTTGGGCCAATTAGCTCGTCTTTGCCGCTGTTAGTTTTAAACCACGGGTGTGTCCTGAGCGGTCACGGTAGGACAGGCCTTGTGTTCACGGCACGTCGTCCTCCTCCTGGCATGAGGAGCAGACCCTTGAGGCCAAAGAGGCCCAGTGGCCTGTCCCGGGCCAGTAAGAAGAGCCCAGAGCAGCTGCTTTGCTGGCGGTGAGCTTCCCCTCTGGGGTGACCTGCGAAGCGAGGGTGTCTCTGCAGAGCAGGTGCCTGAAGCCCGCCATCACAGAACCGTGAGCTCTCTGCCCATCTCCAGTTAACACGCCTTTATTTTTCTCCCCAGCAAACAGTGTTCGCTGTTAACAGTTTTTTCTCCTCATCCTGCCCTCCATGAGAATCTATCATTTACCCAGATCACCGGGGCAGCAGCTTCCTTTCTTTCAGGGGAAATAGTCACAAAAGAAGTGATTCAAGGTCATTAGCCAAAGAGTAAAAATGGTGTAAAGTGATAGATGCTTAGAACTTTCGTGATAGATTAACAAAGGGTCACACACCTGGGTGTCCTGGAGGAGCGGGACTGACGTTTTTCACAGAAGTGAATAATCGTCCTCATGTGTCCCATACCTGAAGCTTCCAAGACAGAAGGATGTACCCTCTGCACGTCCGAGGTCCTTGGACGCTCTGCGGGTGTCATCAGCCCTAACTCCTCAAGCCAGGGGGCCCCCCTCTGTCTGCCGCCCGCTCCGTGCGTCCCGAGCGGCGACCGCTCGACTCATGTCCCCGGGAGACGCTCCTCGGCAGAGAAACCTGCTGCTTCCGGGGCGTCTTAGGAGAGCGCCCAGAAGCAGACTCACTCCTATCGTCCTCGCATGTCCCACAGATCCTGGCCAACCTGGAGCAAGGCCTGGCGGAGGACGGGACCATGAGCAGCATCGCGCAGGAGAACAGGCAAGGTCCGTGCCGCCCGCGGGCCGGCCCAGGCTGCGCCGGGTCTCAGCCTCTGTGCGTCTCGCTCACCCTCCCAGGCGTGTCTCCTCGCTGCTTTCCTCCCGGAACGAGCCTCCTTTCTGGGAGGTTCTTACCCCAGAGTTGCCCCTTGGTCCCGGCGGCAGGAGGAAAGTCCTCCCGGGGCCTGAGCTGCCCCGGCCTCCACCCTCCCACCCCACGTCTCCCCCGCCGCCAGCCCTCGGAGCCCGCGAGGCAGCTGGGTTAGGAACCGATGCTTCCACGTAAGAGGGTGGGACACCCAGGCCTCGGGCAGGCAGGCCACTGTCCCCAGGGCTCTGGTGCTGACCCCCACGTGTGACTGTCCACCAGCCCTACACCAGGGAGCCCTGCCCGTCCACAACCCACCGGGGCGGCCCTGCTACACGATGGCTCATCTCCTGGTCCAGTCAGGATCTGTCCACCCTGAAGCCGGGCAGCCGTGGAGAGCGCAGCCTGAGGAATGGGCCGAGCGGCACAGGAAGCCATGGCCGGGGCAGGGCCGCAGGGACCTGGTGCTTTGTCCACCTCTGATGGGGGCTCCGCCCACCTCTAATGGGGGGCTCTGTCCACCTCTGACGGGGGCTCCACCCACCTCTGATGGGGGTTCCGCCCACCTCTGATGGGGGTATCCGTCCACCTCTGATGGGGGGGCTCCATCCACCTCTGACGGGGGCTCCACCCACCTCTGATGGGGGTTCCGCCCACCTCTGATGGGGGACTCCATCCGCCTCTGATGGGGCGCTCCGTCCACCTCTGACAGAGGCTCCGTCCGCCTCTGATGGGGGCTCCGTCCACCTCTGATGGGGGGCTCTGTCCACCTCTGATGGAGGCTCTGTCCACCTCTGATGGGGGGCTTTGTCCACCTCTGACGGGGGCTCTGCCCACCTCCGACAGGGCAGGGCCGCAGGGATGGGGGGCTCCGTCCCTCTGTGGCTGGGCTGCTGGCCGTGTCCCCGCACACTCACCCCTCCTCTCCTGCAGCCTCCGTGCAGCTGTGGCGGTCCCGCCTGGGCCGGGTGACGTGCTCCATGGCCAACTGCCTGCTGCTCATGAAGGTACCGTTCCTCAGAGGCGTGGAGCCCTGGGCTCTTGGGGGGGGAGGGCCCCTGTGCAGCCTGTAAGCAGAGGGGCCAGGGGCACGCCTGGGGTCCGCAGGCTTTAGTTTCTCCTAAACGGACCCTCCGCGGAGTGCAGCACTGACACTCGGTTAGTGATGGTGCCGGGTCTGCACGAGGCTCCCGAAGTCCTCTCCCTCCAGTGCTCCTCGGGGTCCCGGCCCCGTGCTCGCCGAGGGGCTCCCCTCGTCCTGACTCCGCCTGCCAGCCGCGCTCTCAGAACCCAGCACAGAACCAATACGGTGCTTCAGAAGTGCTTTTGCCCCGAATGCAGTTTAATTTGAAATTCTAGATGATTCTTTCGTGTTCCTGCATTAAAGAGGAGTGAAGCATCTTGCGGTCACAGCCTCGGCACGCGTGTGCATCCGGCTGCCACCACGGGCAAGCCAGTTCATACAGTAGCGTGAGGCCGTGGTGTCGATGCCGCCCCGCATGCCGGCCACTCCCGGCACCATCGGCCATGGCTGCCCGACCAGAGTGGGCGGCGCTCTCCCTGGAGAGCCCACTGCAGCCCTGAAGGGGCAGCGTGTCTTCACCCGGCAGAGGACAGTCTACCTGAACGGCCTCCAGCCCACAGCAGCTCTGAGCCGGGCTCCTCGGAGCACGCCTCAGCCCAGCGCTGCAGCCGCCCGGGGCTCCCGTCCAGGCCTGGGGGGCCGGGGCCACTGCGCCCCCAGGAGAGGCCCCTCGCTCTCGTGGACACGGGCGCTTACACTGCGTGGGGCACGGGCAGCGGGCGTGGCCGGCTCCCCGCGGGCACCAGGGGCCCAGTGCGTTCGGATGCGCTTCGCTCAGAGGTGCAGGGCTGGAGCGTCTGCACCTGGTGTTCCTGTGGGACGTCCCCGGTCGTCTGACGTCCCTGTTAGCAAACGAGCTCCTCCAGGCCCGGTCTGCGTGAAGATGAAGGCGGAGGCAAGTAAAGCAAGAGAAGTACCTTCGGGGGCTCTACGGAGGCGCAGGAGAAAACTACCGTCCAGGCCTGTGGTCTGTGACCTCACCCGTCAAGACAGTGAGCTGTTAGCATGAGCCCCAGACGGCGTCCCCTCCGCAGACGGGACGGGGCCGCCTGCCGTCCGAGCTCGGACCCCGGGGGCTGACAGAAGCAGGAAAAGTTGGTCCGGGTGAAATACTACTTGCTGCTTAGCAGATGGAGGGAGAAACACCCCCGGGCCAAGTGCACAGCCGGGCCCCCAGGAGTGGGAGGACTCTTGGGACCGTGGTCACACCCAGACCCCAGAGCCCGGCCCGCTCTGCCGTGTGTCCGCCCCCCGCCTGGCAGGTGCCATGTTCCCTGCTCACGAGGTCTGGGTGCCGTGCACGCGGAGCGGCATCTCCTGACTCGCCTGTTCCCGCAGGACTACGTGCTGGCCGTGGACGCGTACCGCGCGGTCATCCAGTTCCACCCAGAGCAGGAGCCCCAGGTGCTGAGCTGCATCGGCCGCATCTTCCTGCAGGTGCGGGGGGCTGGGGGGCCGGGGCTGCCCTGCAGCCGAGTCCTGTAGGTCCGAGGAGCGTGGGAAGGGTGTCACGTCAGTCTTCTGTTGCTGTCAGAAGGCGGGTTCTCTTTGGTCCTGGTTTGACTGTACTGAGTGTCGAGCCTCCAGCTTCGATGTCACGGGGAAGCCACTTGCTACATGTGAATGTACGTAGATTTCCATCAGGCGGTGCAGAGACGGTGACTGAGGCGTTGCCCTGTTGCAGTAGAAATGTGTTGACGTGAGGAGCCGGCCTCCATGTGCTCCTCTCCTGCCCCAGCCCCCAAGGCCCCTCACGCCCTCCTCCCCAGGATGGAGGGCAGAAGCAGGTGGGAGCGTCTTCACTTTGCACCACGGAAACACTCAGGGCCGCATCCCCCCGAAACCCCGTGCTCAGCGGGAGGGCCCAGCTCTTTGCAGCTGCAGTTGGTCTGGGTTTGTGCATGCGTGTGTGTGTGTGTGTCTGTGTGTGTGTGTGCGTGCAAATGTGTGTGGATGTGTGTGCATGCATGTGTGTGCGTGAGTGTGTGCATGCATGCTGTGTGCATGTGTATGTCTGTGTGTGTGTGCGTGCATGCATGTGTGTGTGTGTGCGTGTGTGCGCGCCCACTGTTCTCAGGAGCACTTGGTATCTGTTTTCTGTCTTAGAAGTAGCTTGCTTTTTCTCTCTCTGTTCTCAGATAATTCTAGAATTAAATGTTGCAAGAAGATGTGAATAACTGACCTCAAAGAGGCCTGAGCCACACTCATGGGGTTTGTGGGAACTTGCTAACAGCTTTAGTATTCCATGTGTGAGAGAGGTTTCTTCTCTGTTTCTGGGATCAGTTTGGCAATTTAGAAAGAAAAGAAAGAGTGCACATCTGCCCCATGTGTTCACGTGTATTTGCTTAGAGTTCTGTAAAGCAGTCTCCTTCATAATCATTTCAGTTTCATTTTACCTGTGGTCATGTCTCCTCTTATATCTGTAATTCTGTTTTACTTATGCTTTCTTTTCCTTGATTAGTTCTTCTGCTTATTATCTTATGTTTTTTCTTCAGTAACTAGTTTGGGTTTGTTTATTTGCTTACTAGATACGTCACAATACTTTTATTATATTGCCTTTTAATTACCCTTTTATATAATCTAATCACTCACTTTCTGACACACGAACAGATGTTAACATCCTGCTCTGTCCTCAATGGCTTTTGCTATTTGTTTTTTAATGAAAAATGACAGTAAGTAGTTACCAAAGTTTTACCCTGCCTGATTCGTAATCATATCTTCAGTATCCTCACCTGACGTTAGGGAACTGTATGCATGGATGTAGACTTAACATTCATCGCCTGAATTGACGACTTCATTTTGTCAAAGCAGATTGGAGACATAAAAACAGCTGAAAAGTACTTTCAAGACGTAGAGAAAGTAGCACAGAAACTGGATGGACTACAAGGCAAAACCATGGTTTTGATGAACAGGTGTGTATTTTTTTCGTGTTTTCCAGCTTTACTGAGATTAACTGACCGCACAGTGCAGGTTTAAGGTGTGAACAGTGATGACTTGGTTTCCATACACTTTGAAGTGATGCCCACAAAACAGTGAACACCCATCATCTCATACAGATGCGAAATTAAAGACAGAATGCACTCTCTCAACGTTCGCACGTAACATAGAGTGGTGGTGATGATATTCACGGTGCTGAACACCACACCCCGGTACTCACTCATAACTGGAGGTTTGTACCTCTGGCCCACCTTCATCTCATCCCTGCCCTCCTCCCCGAGGAACCCCAAGCCGCATCTTTCTCTGTGAGTTTGTTTGGAGTGTCGTTGACCTGAAACACTGTTCGTTCCTGTTACACAGCATGGTGACCTGGTCCTTCTCTCGCTTTCGAACTGGTCAGCACGACTAGCCTAGGTGTGATCTGTCCGCCCACTAAGATAAGGCGTTATTACGGGCCGCATTCCCCGTGCCCTCCCCGCGAGGTTCCAGTTTCTGGAGCCTCCCCCTCGGTGTCCCCACCACACACCCGCCTGCATCCTGACTTATGATCATCCTTCCCGTGTCGCTTATTTGCAGAGCTTTCCTTCACCTCGGTCAGAATAACTTCGCGGAAGCGCACAGGTTCTTCACGGAGATCCTGAGGGTGGACCCGTCCAATGCAGTGGTAAGGCGCCCCGGGCAGAGGCGGTGCGTCTGCTGGCGTCGGGCACCCTCATGGGCTGGGGGCGCCCTGGGCCGCCTGCACACCCCCGCCCAGCCCTGCCCGCATCCCCTGCCCCCCAGGCCAACAACAATGCGGCCGTGTGCCTGCTGTACCTGGGCCGCCTCAAGGACTCGCTGCGGCAGCTGGAGGCCATGGCCCAGCGGGACCCGCGGCAGTACCTGCACGAGAGCGTGCTCTTCAACCTGACCACCATGTACGAGCTGGAGTCCTCCCGCAGCCTGCAGAAGAAGCAGGCCCTGCTGGAGGCCGTGGCCGTCAAGGAGGGCGACTGCTTCAACACGCAGTGCCTCAAGCTGGCCTAGCGCCCCCTGTGCGCACCCCCCCCCCCCACCGCCTTCTCCATCTGGCGGGCTGCACACAGCGTGGGGGCCCGGGGCATTCCCAGCAGCCTCAGGGAAGAGCTGACCACGTAACACGGTTCTTGCCCTGAGCCGGAACGTTCTAGAGATTCGTAGAAGTCGGGGGGAGAGGGCCCGTTCCCCCGCCCCAGAGCTGCAGCTCCACTCTGCTCCCCGGGACTTTTCCAGCCTCTGCTGAGCCCTCGGAGGAGCCTGGTGCGGGGGGAGCGAATCCATTCTTCGTCCTACGCGTTCCCACATGGGTGGCGGGGGCGAGGACACGGGCCTGCGTGTGCAGTGGGGGTCCTGCGCCAGGTCAGGGGGTGACTGTTCTCAGCTTTGGGGGTCAGGGTCTGCTCTCACGTTCACATGGTCACTCCTGTGTCTAAGTGTCTAACGCACCTGGACTGAAGGACTCTGGCAGGGGCCCTTTAAGTTACCCAGCTCTGCTCATACATTTAAAACAGAGTTCCCTTAAGATTCTGACATAAACACGTATTGCATAAAGCAGAGCCAAGCCCTCTTTCTAGTCATTTCCGTGGTAAACACACAAGTGCAGCATCTCCCGGGCAGTTGTTGAAACAGATCAGCTACCCCGTGAAATAGGAGAGATGGGAGAGGCCGCCAGGAGCACCAGCCCAACACCTCCAGGGAGAATGAGGGGCGCCTCCGGCTCATGCAGGGAGGGGACCCCCTCCCCCAGAGCGTCCGCAGCCTCTGGGCTGACAGTTGTGATGCACCTGCTTTACACTCCGTTTTCCTTCAAGTTTCTAAATCAAATGCATCAAGTAATGTTGGCCTGCCTCCTGGGAGGGGGGGGGGGTCCCAGCCCAGGGGAGACCCACACCCCGTGCCCCCCGGGTCCCAGATCCCAGGCCTCAACTGCACATCACACACCCAGGAAACTCCACAAACACTGCTCCCCCGGAATCTCCCCAAACCCCAGCATGCCCGTCTGCAGAGATGGGGCTCCACGGAGGTGACCAGGTGGGATGGAGTCCTGAGGGTGGGGGCCCAGGGGTGCGCAGGAGAGGACCCGGCGAGGAGCGAGGCCCAGGGTCCACCCTGCAACCCCGGCCCCGGCCTCCAGCCCCCAGGCCGTGACAGGTCAGCGTCTGTTGCTGAAGTTGTCCGCAGGGCTCGTCAGCTGAGCTGAGACACCCAGACCCCTGGGGCCGTGCTCCCCACCCCTCGCAGTCAGGGAGCCGAACGGTCCCGAACCTCGTGGGAACACATGCTCACACAGAAAAAAGATGAGCATTTCTGGAAAATAAACTGGCAACTGAGTCAAAAATATTTATCAGAGTGTTTTCATTCATCACCACATATTCCTGAGAGGCATTCATGCAAGACCATATCATTTAAAAAGTTAATGACCTGGAAAAGTCCTCAAATGTATGTTTACATAATACACAACGCATATGTTAATAGAAAAACCTGAAAACCAATGCTTGATGTTAAACTACAGTCACAGGAAGGATGGACTGAGACGCATTTTTATTTTCCCTTTTATGAGTGAGCTTACGTTTCTACATAATGTGTGTGTGTTTTATTTTTATAACCAGTGGAAAAAACTCACCAAAACTGGTAAATGTTTTGCCTTTAAAAACTAAGCAGTGACTTAAAGATGGCAGTGAAGGCAAGCTGTGCTCCGTAGCTGAGTAGTGCACACAGCGATTCCCGGAGAGGTCTGCGTATACGTGAACGTGGGCGCGCCCAGACCTCGAAGAGTCAGGATTAGGATGTGTATACTATGAAATATCGTGTATTTTTAAAATAAGAAATACATACTTCGTTGATCGCTCGTCTTTCCCGTTCTATAGAACGGGAAAGACTAGCGGTCTCTTCAAGAAAATTAGAGATACCAACAGAACATTTCATGCAAGGATGGGTTCAATAAAAGAAAGAAATGGTGGGGACCTAACAGAAGCAGAAGATATTAAGAAGAGGTGGCAAGAATACACAAAAGAACTATACAAAAAAGATCTTCACGACCCAGATAATCACGATGGTGTGATCACTCACCCAGAGCCAGACATTCTGGAATGTGAAGTCAAGTGGGCCTTAGGAAGCATCACTACGAACAAAGCTAGTGGAGGTGATGGAATTCCAGTTGAGCTATTTCACATCCTGAAAGATGATGCTGTGAAAGTGCTGCTCTCAATATGCCAGCAAATATGGAAAATGCAGCAGTGGCCACAGGACTGTAAACGGTCTGTTTTCATTCCAAAGCCAAAGAAAGGCAATGCCAAAGAATGCTCACACTACCGCACAATTGCACTCATCACACACACTACCAAAGTAGTGCTCAAAATTCTCCAAGCCAGGCTTCAACAGTACGTGAACCCAGAACTTCCACATGTTCAAGCTGGATTTAGAAAAGGCAGAGGAACCAGAGACCAAATTGCCAACATCTGTTGGATCATCAAAAAAGCAAGAGAGTTCTAGAAAAACATCTGCTTCATTGACTATGCTAAAGTCTTTGTGTGGATCACAACCGTGGAAAATTCTTCCAAGAGATGGGAATATCAGACCACCTGACCTGCCTCCTGAGAAATCTGTATGCAGATCAAGAAGCAACAATCAGAACCAGACATGGAACAACAGACTGGTTCCAAATTAGGAAAGGAGTACATCAAGGCTGTATATTGTCACCCTGCTTATTTAACTTATATGCAGAGTACATCATTCGAAATACCAGGCTGGATGAAGCACAAGCTGGAATCAAGATTGCCGGGAGAAGTATCAATAACCTCAGATATGCAGGTGACACCACCCTTATGGCAGAAAGTGAAGAGGACCTAAAGAGCCTTTTGATGAAAATGAAAGAAGAGAGTGAAAAAGCTGGCTTAGAACTCAACATTCAAAAAACAAAGATCATGGCATCTGGTCCCATCACTTCATTGGCAAATAGGTGGGGAAACAGTGGAAACAGTAACAGACTATTTTCTTGGGCTCCAAAATCACTGCAGTTGGTGACCATGAAATTAAAAGATGCTTGCTCCTTGGAAAAAAAGCTATGACCAACCTAGACAGCATACTAAAACATACAGAGACATTACTTAGCTGACAAAAGTCCCTATAGACAAAGCTGTGGTTTTTCCAGTGGTCATGTATGGATGTGAGAGTTGGACTGTTAAACCTGATTACCGAAGAATTGATGCTTTTAAACTGTGGTGTTGGAGGAGACTCTCTTGAGAGTCCCTTGGACTGCAAGGAGATCCAACCAGTCCATCCTAAAGGAGATCAGTCCTGAATATTTATTGGAAGGACTGATGCTGAAGCTGAAGCTCCAATACTTAGGCCACCTGATACAAAGAACTGACTCATTGGAAAAGACCCTGAGGATGGCAAAGATTGAAGGCAGGAGAAGGGGACAACAGAGGATGAGATGGTTGGATGGCATCACTGACTCGATGGACATGGGTTTGGGTGGACTCCGGGAGTTGGAGATGGACAGGGAGGCCTGGCGTGCTGCGGTTCATGGGGTCACAGGGAGCCGGACACGACTGAGCAACTGAACTGAACTGTGCTGTCTAGTTCATCTCGTTGAAGGAAATGGCAACCCACTCCAGTATTCTCGCCTGGAGAATCCCAGGGACAGGGGAGCCCGGTGGGCTACAGTCCGTGGAGTCGCAGAGACTCAGACACGACTGAGCGACTGAACAGCAACAAAAACATTGTAGACACACGTGGTTCTCATGTGTTTTGTTTTTCATTTATTTCTCAGCTGCACTGGGCCTTCCTCGCCACACATGGCCTTTCTCTAGCTGCGATTGCGGGGGCTGCTCATTGTGGAGGCTTCTTTTTTGCCCAGCGTGGGCTCTGGTCGCATGGGTGTCAGTGGTGGCACACGTGTTAACTGCCCTGCTGCCTGTGCAGTCTTCCCTGAGCAGAGGTTGGAGCCTTGTCGCCTGCATTGGCGGCAGATCCGTAACCACCGGACCACCAGGGAAGCCATCTGCAGATACATGTTTGCAGAACTGGAGAAAAACACGTGTGGGAGCCTCGTGGCTCAGAGTGACTGTCCCAGCGGCACGGGCTCCAGGGGCTGTTTAAGGAGAGGGATGCCCTCTGCCACCTTGTCATGGACAGCGAGGCCAGCAGTCCTGAGAGCATCAAGCAAAGAGCCTGCGGTGGGGGGAGGAGAGGCCAGGGGATGCCCGCTCATAGGCAGGCTTCCTGCCCAGCAGGGGTGGAGGAGGCCATCCCCTCCCCTCCCCGGGCAGGGGGTGCCTCACATCCCCCTCCTTTTCCAGCACACGTCAGAGCAGCGCCTGCCCGCCCCCCGCCCCCATCCCCAGCCTCCTCACCAGCAGGCAGACCCAGGCCGTCCCCAGGGCTAGGCCCGGGCCAGACGGGAAGGACCCCCAGCCCGTGGCCACATCCAGCCCAGCTTGCCGGTGACCAAGCCTTCTCAGCCGGTTTCTCACGTATAAGAGGAGATGACCAGTTCAGGCGTTGGGAATTAATGTGCAAACGTGGCCCTGCTTAAACCTCAGACAAGTCTATTACCCACAACAGATGCATAAATAAGCAGATAAAATACGTGCCAGCCTCCCACCCGTCCATGACTCTGCACACTGCACATGCGTGCACACACACTCCTCACACACACACTTCCCTCGCGCGCACACCCATAAACACGTCCCCTTCACACACGCGCATGCACACACACACACTCCCCCCACAGCTGCACATGTGCACACACACTGCACACACACACTTCCCCTGCACGCACACACACATACACACTTCCCCCCTCACACACGCACGCACACACACATACACACTTCCCCCCTCACACACACACGCACACACACACTCCCCCCACACCTGCATCCGCAGCACTAGCGCTGTTGATGAAGCCCCGGCGGTGCTGCCTGTGGTTTCTAACCAGAAGCGTTGATAGCCCCGCCCAGCAGTCCGGGGTCCCCTTGTCCACCTGCGGCGTCAGCTTCCTGTCTGAGGGGCCCCAGCTCACGGGCCCCACCCCACCACCCTGGGCGGTGCTCTCAGGAGGACCCGGCAGGGCTGCCACCCCCACCCCATGCCACGTGAGGACGCAGCCAGGAGGGGCCTCCCCGGAACCAGCCCACCACCCCCAGGGCTGCCGCGGACGTTTCAGACCCGGGCAGACGGGGAGCCTTAGCAGACAGCCCTGGAAGGAAATCGGAGTGTAGAACCTTGGGGGGCGGCAGCACATCCTGCATGCTGGCCCTCCAGTAGGTGGACACCTGGTGCCCCTCTTCCAAGGCTGTGTGACCCCGGCCCCCTCGGCAGACACGGAAGGCCCCAGCTTTGGGGGACCAGAGCTGGGCAGGAAGCTGTGTGAGGAGCAAGCCCCCAAACCCGGCCACACCAGGTCCCCTCCATAAGGAGCAGAGGATGAAGCCAGAGGCCGAGGCTCCGGGTCACCTAGGTGCGCTCCTGTGAGCCTGTTCGGCCTGAGCTCCTGGGAGAAGCAACATCGGAGTCCCCGGGGAGGAGGGAGACCCCCTGGACTCAGCCTCCTGAGATGTGCCCTCCCCCTCAGGAGGGTTTCCCTGGTGGCTCAGCTGGTGAAAAATCTGCCAGCATTGAAGGATCCCCCAGTTAGATTCTTGGGTCAGGAAGATTCCCTGGAGAAGGGATAGGCTTCAGTCTTCCGGGGTTTCCCTAGTGGCTCAGATGGTAAAGAAACTGTCAGCAATGCGGGAAACCGTGGTTCGATCCCTGGGTTGAGGAGATCCCCTAGAAGCAGGCATGGGAACCCATTCCAGTATTCTTGCCTGGAAAATCCCCATGGACAGAGGAGCCTGGCGGGCTACAGTTCATGGGGTCACAAAGAGTTGGACACGACTGAGCATCCAAGCACAGCAGCTCCCCTCAGCATCCCCCCCCCACCCCCGCGAGGAGCCAGGTCTGGAGGAACAGTGACGCTCATGGCCCCAGGTGTGTCTGAGATCTGTCAGGTCGGGCTCTGCTCTCAAATTCGTAAAAATCAGCAAACAACATGGCCTGTGCGGCGCCCCCACTGCCCTTGCTCGTGTTTCTGCTTAACTTCACCTCCTTACTGTGCTTCGCTCAGTCGTGTCCGACTCTGCGACCCCACGGACTGCAGCACGCCAGGCTTCCCTGTCCATCGCCATCGCCCAGAGTTTGCTCAAACTCATGTCTGTTAAGTCGGTGATGCCATCCAACCATCTCATCCTCTGTCGTCCCCTACTCCTCCTGCCTTCAATCTTTCCCAGCATCAGGGTCTTTTTCAGTGAGTCAGTTCTTCGCATCAGGTGGCCAAAATACTAGAGTTTCAGCTTCAGCATCAGTCCTTCCAATGAATATTCAGGACTGATTTCCTTTAGGACTGACTAGTTTGATGCCCTTGCAGTCCAAGGGCTCTCAAGAGTCTTCTCCAACACCACAGTTCAAAAGCATCTATTCTTCAGCGCTCAGCTTTCTTTATGGTCCAACTCTCACATCCATACATGACTACTGGAAAAGCCATAGCTTTGACTAGATGGACCTTTGCAGACAAAGTGATGACTCTGGCTTTAATACGCTGTCTAGGTTTGCGAGCCACAAGCCACCCCCCAAGTGCTGCACACCTTTAAAGGGAGGACACGTCTGTCAAGTAACATGTTGAGACACTCAACAAGCAGTGTTCCTAGGTCCACACGGACAGCTCAGCTCCCAGGCATGTGCTCCTGGGAGCCCCTGACCAATGCAAGTCCATAAACCACCACCCTCTCTCAGACTGACAACGCCCCCAGGAGAAGCCACCCCTGCTCCGAGGTTCCCTCCCCTGAGCCCCGTCTCCGCAAGAAGGAGGGGCAGCGCCCGACCCTGGGGGTTGGCGGTGTTGCTCCCCTAAGTGCAGCGTTCACCCACACGGCGAGGCCTGGGTTCCCTCCGTGCCTGGACACACGTCAAGACCAATGTGGAAGTGATGACATGTCCATTTCAACATGAAGAGTTTTAATCCAGTTTAAAAGAATACCCAAAGCAAACTGCCCTTCAAATCTGAGGCTAATTCAGGGTTTTTCTATGATTATAATAAATGAGATATAATTGTATCTTAAAATTGTTGGTTAAAAATACAAATGATGTACTGATTCTTGTTAAAATTCAAAGGCTTGATTGTAGAAGACATTTACTGTAGCGAGTTAAGCCTAGAAATTGCACGTGGAACAGTGCCGACCCAGGAAACACAGACATTAACTACGCACATGCACACTCATCAGACGACAGAGGCAAATGGGGCCACTTGCAGGAAGCACAGGTGCCAGAATATGAGGCAAGTCCAAGCCACCAGCAGAGCGTTAAGGCAGCTGCTTTATTTAGAACAAGAAAGTGGCTTAAGCGAGTGCATGCCCCCCAACATGCCAGCTCCCCCCCAGCACCCCTGTGTTTTGGGAGATAAGTGGGTGACGTCCCACCCATCCTGTCACCCACTGTCACACGTCTGCACAGGGCAGGTGTGGCCTCGCCTGCCGCCTGCTTAAAGCCCGAGAATCAGGCAGTAAGTGGCTGTATTTGGGGAGATGAAACTCACTGGTCAGAGCTGAAGGCTGGAGCTGGTGGGGGGCCACTGACCCCTGACCGCGAATCAGAGAAGTGAATCACCCGCCCAGATTTCCAGCTGGTTGCACGTGCAACCAGCTCCATAGTCCATCCATTAAACCGCGTTCTGAAGCAGGAGAAAGGGACAGACTCCGAGTTGCGTCATGAGGGGCCGCTAGGCCGTCCGCGCCAGGAACTCCAGGTACTGCGTCCGGGCCTCGAGGTGGTCCGACGGCCGGTTGTACGGCGTCCACACGGGGTCTCCCACGAACAGCCGCATGGCCTTCACGTAGTTCTAGGGAAACACAGACACGGGGCGCTGGTTACACGGCCGTGAGGTCACGCCCCGCGCTGCTCGCCCGCGTCCTCACGAAGGTTCCTCTGAAAGGCGGGAGGGCCCGCGCTCGGGCAGCCGGGGGCAGCGTCCGGCCGCGCCCGGCCGCGCCCTTGATGAACACGCCGCCTTGCACGCGGGCCCCTCACGCCGCGGTTAGAAGCCCGCGCCCCGTCCAGCCAGGGCACACTTCGGGGGTGTCCTACAGCGGAACCCTCAGCGGGCCACGACGGCAAGCGCGAGGCTCTCTGTCCCGGCGCCGTCTACGGCAGCCGAGAACCGGAGACAGCTGGCGGACCCACCTCCGGGGGCCTCCACTAGACGCAGGAAACCGGAGTGTGTCCCCGAGTGGCCGGCAGGCGGCTGCGCACAGCCCAAGGCCTTCTATGCGCCGACAGGAAACCCTCCCGAAGCCCAGCGAGCAGCAAAGGGGGACGCCACCGCCCCGGCCGAAGCCCGCCGCCTGCTGCGCACGATGCTCGCCTGCCAAGCGAGCCGTCCCTCCAAGAAGACTTTTGAGGACCTGATCGCGGCCACCTTCAGGGAGAGACGCTGGGGCCAGGAGTGGGGCGACCCTCCCTCACACGTCCTCTCCAAGTCCTGAGCTTTAAGCCAAGCACACCCGTTTTCTATTCCAGAACCACCCCTGAGTCTCAGGTGAGTCCCAAGCCCACGGAGGGAGCTCCAGACCACCCTCCTGCTTCTGTGGCCATGTCCGCGGCTCCAGCGCCCGACGGCCGAGGCCCAACGGACATGCTCTCGAATGATGAAGGAGCAGGGACCCCTGGAGGGGCGCCTCCCGTTGGCCTGGGCACGTGACCAGGGGTGCAGGCTCCCGTGTGCCCCTGCAGACCCCAGCCCCCGCGAACCCCTGGCCGCTCGCGGAGGCAGCATCCTCGCCTAGCGCTGCCCGGGCTGAGCCTCCGACAGGCGCGCAGAGCAGACTCCAGCAGAGCGGCCGCGAACCCACCTTCTCATCCAGCGTGAAGCGGTGGTAGATGCCGGCGGGCAGGGTGATCATGTCCCCCTTCTCCATGGAGATCCGGATCCACTGGTCCTCCCGGTCCCGCACATCAAAGTACCCGCTGCCGTCCAAGATGTAGCGGATCTCCTCGTCCAGGTGTAAGTGTTCCTCAAAGAACATCTTGATCTGGGGTGGGGAGAGCTCTGTGAGTTGGGGGCCCCCTGGGGTGAGGTGGCCGGAACCACCCCTGCCCCAGCGTGGACCCCCCGGCCTGCTCCCATGAGATGCGAAGGCACGTGGTCACCCCAGAAGGGCAGGAGCAGCGTGTGCGTCTGCAGAAGGCGCTCAGTAAAGCCTCCCGCTCATCCCAGCCTGGCCTGTGTCTTTCGGGGCCCTATCCTCTAATGTTTCATGATAAAAATGCTCGAATGTGCACAAATGTTGGAAGCATTCTCCAGTAAACACCCATGCAACCATCACCTCTAACTGGTCTTCTGACGACTCCCCACCTCTCGCCTCCTGCCCCGGGGGGGTTCCAAAGCTCTCCTCACGTAATGCTTCCACCCTTCTGGACAATCCACAGATGTTTGGAAAATCCCCACTTCCAGTGAGAACAGCAGCCTCTTGGGCGGGCGAGGCCGTGGGGACAGATCCCCGCCCTGCTGGGCACACAGCCCCTGGAGGGGTGGGCACAGCTGGATACGCACTGACCCGCCGCCCGTCTAGGAATCTGCCCTGAAGATGCACCTCCAGCAGCACAGAAGGACATGCCCGCGCCGCGCCCTGCTGTGATGTTTGCAGCTGAGGGAGGCTGGAGACGCCCGGAAGGCCGGGGCAGAGCGCGGTGGCAGAGTCAACACGCACGCGGGCTCCGACAGGGCGCGGGAAGCAGTGAGGTGAGCCCCACGCCTGCTCCGGCTTGCGAGCTCTCGGGCTGTGGCGCTGGGAGGGGGGACCCAGGCGGAGCACCCTGAGCTGAAGAGCAGGACTGAGAATCTGGGGAGATGGAGGGAGCTGGCGTGCAGTGCCCTAGGGGAGAGACGTCCACGGGGAAATCCCAGGGGCCTGAAGAGTGCCTCCCTCGAGGGCTCCTCGCCCTGTCTGTGCACGCCTGTGTGTAGGGAAAGGAGCTGCAGCTGGAAAAGAGCCACTCGGACCCTCAGGGTCGGAAGGAACAGCCCCCGGCCGTAGCCGGCCTGGGAACAGAGCCTGTCCCACCAGTCAGACCAGAAAAACCTCAGTATCCCAGCGCCTTTGCGTGGTGTACCAGAGCCGCCTGGGGGCTACAGCCCGTGGGATGGTGGGAGAGTCGGCCGGACAAAGCGGCTAAACGCACCCAGCACCACTCAAGCATCCAGTTGTTTCCAATAAGCTGGCATGCATTCCAGAAGAAAACTGAAGAACATTTCTACTGGTACAACAGTACCCGGCATCCAAGAGAATACATCACAATGTCTGGCATCCAGTCAATAATTACCAAGCACGCAAAGAAAAAAACATGATCTTTAGACACGGAGACAAGGGTTTGATCCCTGGGTCGGGAAGATCCCCTGGAGAAGGAAATGGGAATCCACTCCAGTGTTCTTGTCTGGGAAGTCGCGTGGACAGAGGAGCCTGGTGGGCTACAGTCCATGGGGTCACAAGAGTCAGACACACAAAAAAAAAAAAAAAAGAGTCAGACACAAGACTTAGCGACTAAACAAACAAAAACACCACATGGCTTCATTGGTTAATCTGCCAGACACTTAAGAAAAAAGTAAAAGCATTCTAGACATACTCTTCCAAAAAACTGAAAAGGATGGAATACTTTTCAGCTTATTCTAAGGCCAGCATTCCTCTCATATAAACCAAAATGAAAGACATTTAAAAATAAGGAAAGGCTTGCATTTATTAATGTCTGTGTGTGTGTGTGTTAGTTGCTTAGTCATGTCTGACTGTTTCAACCCCACAGACTGCAGCCCACCAGGCCCCTCCGTCCATGGGATTCTCCAGGCAAGAACACTGGAGTGGGTTGCCATTTCCTTCCCCAAAAGGAACTATAGAAAGGAAGTGAAGTTGCTCAGTCATGTCTGACTCTTTGCAACCCCGTGGACTATAGACTACCAGGCGCCTCCATCCATGGAATTTCCAGGCAAGAGTACTGGAGTGGGTTGCCATTGCCTTCTCCTGCATTTATTAACAGTCAATAATTAATAATTCCCCTTTTCAGATAATTCAGAGTTCCCTCACCTTTTCCTCGTAGTTCGGTAGCTGGTCTTTGCATATGGTGATGATGTCCATCCAGGAGTAGTTTCTCTCTTTTCGGATCTTCTCT
The DNA here is from genome assembly GCF_963930625.1 of Muntiacus reevesi. Lineage (NCBI taxonomy): Eukaryota > Metazoa > Chordata > Mammalia > Artiodactyla > Cervidae > Muntiacus > Muntiacus reevesi. Next base: position 41,214,386 of record NC_089258.1, on the reverse strand, counting down.
AATTCTGGATCGTTCTCGTATTTGTCTGCATCCAGCTAAGAGAGTTTAAACAAGCAACAAACAGGAGGTCACGTGAACACACAGAAACACCACACAGTCTCTTTCTGGATCTCCAGTATGATTATACTCCGAATTCATTACCTAGTCCTGTGTCCACATTCTGGATCTCCAGAATAATCATATTCCACATCTACTGTATTAACATCATTTGGTCCTTTGTCAATCCTAAACTCACCTTTCTTCCCCTCCTTCCCAATTCCTTGTCATGCTTTCCCCACTTTCCCTAAAGGCTAAAAACAGCGCAGTTGTGTGGAATCCCCGCCTCCCTTCTCTCCAACAGCCCTTCCAGGGAGATTCCATTGAAACGTCACGCTTCCAGTCCAGCACCAGGAGCCCGGGGAAGCTCCGATGGCCTGGTGCCTGTAACGGGCACCTCCCCGCCACCGCCATGTGCTGTCCCCCCTGCAAGTCTGCCTGACCTTTGTCTCTACGGCACCTCTGTGGTTACTTCGTTTCCCCGAGCCAAAACACCTGAAGCCCTCTGAGCCCACAAGTAAAACCCAGGTTCCTCAGGCAGACAAGAGGCTTTCGACCCACTGGCCCCAGCTGCCTTTTCTTTCTTTCCTTAAAATTTTATTTATGCATTTCTGGCTGTGCCCCGTCTTCACTGCTGAGTGCAGGCTTCGTGGCGCTGCAGCGAGCCGGGACACGGGCTCAGGAGTTGCAGCGCCCCGATTGCAGAGCGCCGGCTCGACAGGTGTGGCATCCTTGCCCCCGACACGTGAGAGCTTCCCAACCACCCTGCGTCTCCTGTGTCAGCAGGCGGCCTCTGCCTCTGAGCCACCAAGGAAGCCGGAGACATGAGTGTCTACATGCCCACTCCCCACATGAGCAGACCCACACAGCACACGTGTGCCCACACCGTGTGCCTTCACATCGCCCGTGAGAGCTTCCCACACCCTACGGCGCCACTGATACACGACAGGCAGACATGCCCAGATACTGTCCTGCTCAAGATGAAGTCATTATAAAGAACAAACAGGCCCAGGGCACTGGGAGCACACAGTAAATAAGTCTACTTGGGGCCTCCCTGGGGGCTCAGAGGGTAAAGCGTCTGCCTGCAGTGTGGGAAACTCAGGTTTGATTCCTGGGTCGGGAAGATCCCCTGGAGAAGGAAATAGCAACCCACTCCAGTACCCTTGCCAGGAAAATCCCATGGACAGAGAAGCCTGGTAGGCTGCAGTCCACAGGGTAAAGAGTGGGACACGACTGAGCGACTTCACTTTCACTTTCAACAAGTCTACAGGCGACTCCCTGGAAAAGACCCTGATGCTGGGAAAGATTGAAGGCGGGCGAAGGGGACAACAGAGGATGAGACGGTTGGATGGCATCACTGCCTCGATGGGTAAACTCCGGGAGTCGGTGACGGACAGGGAGGCCTGGCGAGCTGCAGTTCATGGGGTCGCAAAGAGTCGGGCACGACTGTGCAACTATACAACAAGTTTAATTCTAACAGTCCTGGGTCTTCCCATCCACAGGAGAACTGGGAGGTAGGGGGAGCCCGACTCGATCTGGCGGAAGAGCTGAAAACAGTCTTACTTTATCCCCGGACACTTTCAGACCTTGGCCAGTGTCCACTCCGGTTCCAAAACTGTCCCGAGGACAGCGAGACCAAAGGTCAGGAGTCTGAACAGACGGCGCCTCCCGTCGAGCCGCCCCCCCCCCCACCCCAGGGAGACGCAAAGGGGACCCTTCAGGGACCCCTAACCGCTCCCCGGCCGCCCCGCCGGGCCGTTGAGGACAGGCCCGCGCCTACCGGGTCCCGGCCTGCCACTGAGGCGGCGGGGACCCGGGAACCCGGGCCCCGCTCTCACTCCGACCCCTCCGCCCTCTGCCCCGCCCCCCGACCCCCGACGCCCGACCCCCGCCCGACCCGGATCCCCGGCACCGAGCGCGCGGCGCGCCCCGCGGTGGAGGCCCGGAGGCCGGCCAGGCCCGCGCCGAACGTGCGCGCTGAGCCCGCCCCTCGGGCTCCGCAGCCCCGCTGGCCGGAAGGCGGGGCGCGCGGGGGGCCGGAGGGGCGCCTGTGCCGCCGCGCGGGCCCCGCTTACCTTCCAGTAAAGGACCCCGAGCCGGCGCAGCTGCTCCAGGCCCACAGGGCGCGCGGGCTCGGCGCGGTGCGGCCGCCGCGGGTCGTCGGCCGCCTCGTCCATGTACCAGGCCTGCACCATGGCCGGGAACTGAGCGCGGGGCCGGGAACTGAGCGAACTGAGCGCGGGGCCGGGACCTGAGCGCGGGACCTGGGCGGGAGTGGGCAAGGGTGAGCCGGGGCCTGCACCCGGACGCACGCGGGCGCCCCTCCTCCTCCCCGCCCTCCTCCCCGCCCTCCTCCCCGCCCTCCTCCCCTCCTCCCCTCCTCCCCGCCCTCCTCCCCTCCTCCCCGCCCTCCTCCCCTCCTCCCCGCCCTCCTCCCCGCCCTCCTCCCCTCCTCCCCTCCTCCCCTCCTCCCCTCCTCCCCGCCCCTCAAACCTCCTCCCTCCTTTCCTCTCCCCGGGAGGGCGGGAGGGGCACGCCTGGAAGCCCGGGCGGAGCGCCTCCTTCCTGCCGGCGGGCAGGGTCAGGGCGCGAAGCGGTGTCCCTGAAGAAAAGCTACCGGGCTCAAAATAGCCTGTAGTTAAAACTCCCCTCTAGATCCTCCCCACCATTCTATCAGTTCAGTTCAGTTCAGTGACTCAGTCATGTCTGACTCTCTGTCCTCATGGACCGCAGCACGCCAGGCCTCCCTGTCCATCACCTACTCCCAGAGCTTGCTCAAACTCATGTCCACTGAGTCGGTCATCTCATCCTCTGTCTTCCCCTTCTCCTCTTGCCCTCAATCTTTCCCAGCATCAGGGTCTTTTCAAATGAGTCAGCTCTTCGCATCAGGTGGCAATAGTATTGGAGTTTCAGCTTCAGCATCAGTCCTTCCAATGAACACCCAGGACTGATCTCCTTTAGGATGGACTGGTTGGATCTCCTTGCAGTCCAAGGGACTCTCAAGAGTCTTCTCCAATACCACAGTTCAAAAGCATCAATTCTTCGGCACTCAACTTTCAAGAATTTTCTCCCCTAAAGAAAGGAGTGGACATTAAGATTGATTATGTTCAGCTCCCAGCCAATCCCAGTCTCCAGCAGGTCTCAGGAATTCCTTTCCTCAGTTGTTGAAAGCTAACTAATCAAAAATAATCTCGAGGAAAAATAGACACCCTCAAAACGCTGTATCTCCGCATGTATATGTTTTCTGTATATACCTACTCTCTTCTTGACTTGACGCAGCAGCCCACTCATCTCACTGCTGCCCCTTCTCAGCTCATTAAAGGTGATCTGTTCCTGCAAAGTGCTGGTCTCCTTCTTCCTCCGAACCTCGCCTTCTCTAACTCCCTTACCCTACATTTTTTGGTGCCAAAACCCGGGAGGTTGAGGTTCCTTCTCAGTCTTGTTCTCCACGGCCAGCTCTTTGGAGCGTGGAAACCTGACAAGCCCGCTTTCCCCGCCTGGGCTTTAATACCTCCTCGGGAGGATGCCCTGTGCCTTCGTGAGCGGAACAAGCCCTGGGTAAGGGCTTTATTGGTTTTCCACGAACCCCAAGGAATATCGGCCTCTCTCTCTCTCTTCCTCTTTTCTCTACACTCTCTTTTTTGCAAGACTGACCAACTCCAGGACAGAGGCCTTTTGCCATTCGACCTCCCTCCATCCACCACGAATTCTCACCTGACCCAGTAGCCCAGGGAAGCTCGGATGGTACTCTAGGGCGCATAGACTATCATCCTTTCTGCGTTCCCAGGGAACCCTCCGGCCCAAAGGCCCTCTGGGGAGGTACTTGGGGGACACCCCTCCCTCCTTAAGAGTCTCTCTCTCTCCGTTTGCCCGGTCAAATGATTAGGTGACGACCTTTTCTCTCGACCAGACAGTCATTAGCCATTTGCTATGGGGTCAAGCCAAGCCGGAGAAGGCAATGGAACCCCACTCCAGTATTCTTGCCTGGAAAATCCCATGGACAGAGGAGCCTGGTAGGCTGCAGTCCATGGGGTCACTAAGAGTCGGACACGACTGAGCAACTTCACTTTCACTTTTCACTTTCATGCATTGGAGAAGGAAATGGCAACCCACTGCAGTGTTCTTGCCTGGAGAATCCCAGGGACGGGGGAGCCTGGTGGGCTGCCGTCTATGGGGCCGCATAGAGTCAGACACGACTGAGGCAACTTAGCAACAGCAAGCCAATCCCTCCCACGGAACTGTCCCTTGGCCTATGTAAAACGAAACCTCAAACCTCTGCTCTTGACTGATCTCAAGGTTCATAAACTCAAGTCACTTTGTACTCAAATCTGGCCTCAATACAAATTGGGTGACCAAAATCATTGGCCTGAGTTCAGGACTTCTGATTTCAATATTTTATCAGATCTCACTAACTTCCTCAACTGTAATGGCAAATGGTTGGAGGTCCCCTATATTCAACCCTTCTGGGAGCTTAGAAGCCCTCCTTCTCTCTGCAAGTGTTAGGGGAAGCATACTGACTGAAACCGCCCACCCTGGCCAGGCACCGCAGTCACCATTTGCAGGAGTTGTTTTACAACAGGAGGTCCTGGTGAGGGACACGGAACTAATAAGCCACCACCAACCGGAAGAGTCGGGAAAGGTCAAAAGGAGACAGCGCCTGTCCTTCTGCATGTCTTCTGGCCTAATAAAATTGACCGCCTGCTCCTTTCTTTGCCCCACAATAGTTCATCCTGTGAAAATGAAAATGAAAGTCGCTCGGTGGTGTCCAATTCTTTGTGACCCAGGCCAGAATGCTGGAGTGGGTAGCCTTTCCCTTCTCTAGGGGATCTTCCCGACCCAGGGATCGAACCCAGGTCTCTTGCACTGCAGGCAGATTCTTTACCAGCTGAGCCACCAGGGAAATCCAGTCCATCCTATGCTCGGCGTATATTTAAAAACACAAGCCAGATAACGTCACTTGCGGCCTCTCCCCCTCCTTCCTAACTCTGTCCTGGCTCCACAGCCCCACGTGGCTGGCTTCTGACCACCCTTCCCTCCTGTTCTCTGCGCTCCAGACACCCGGTCTCTGCCTGCATCTCCTGCTCCTCCTGACCGCCAGGCCTTTGACATGCAGTTGACCCACCTTCCTTCCTTACTCTCCCTTCCTCCAAGCACTTTTCTCCTCTATCCTTCCATTTTCAGCATAAATATCCCTTTATAAAATTATGTGCAGTGAAAGGCAAGCACTCCCCCTGAGAGCTGCGACCCGGGTGCTGTCAGGGTCCTCCTGGGATCGTAGTTGGGGGACGACTCTGGGGCGGCTGCTCCAAAGGGCAGAGGGAGAGAGGCCTGTCCACACGGACGTGACTGAGGACACGCGTGGGCAAGCAGCTGACTTGGTGACAGAGCCCTACTGGTCCCAGAGCGGCCCCCCAAGTGGTGACTTTAGTTCTTCACTGTGACGGGGGGGCCCAAGAGCTAACGTCCTCCCTGGGATGGACACCTGACTCCCCGGGGGCCTGCTGACCAGAGCACAGGGGCCCTGTCCTGGTTTCACCCCGAATTCCTCTCACCGGTGACCGCAGCTGCTGACGACTAGGTCCCCGCTGAGCTGGGGGCTCCGAACGCCCCTCTGTTCTCTGTTTACACTGATGTAGGCAAGCTGGGGAGAATGTGTTTGGATTTTCAAGGACAGATCTGCCTGCATAGGCTTCACCCATCCTGGGTTTGAGAGCTCTCCCAACCCGGGTCCACTCGCAAACCACGTGGATACAGCAGAGCCGCGGAAAACTCGGGACCTGAGCTGTGAAACACGCAAGAGGTGGACAGGCGCCTCCGCCAGGGCTGGGGGCCTCCTCTGTGAAGGGCTGTGTGGGCCAGGAGGCGACACAGGGGATGGTGGACGGGCCCTTTAGTAACAAGCACGTTAAGATGTACCCACATTCTCAGCTTGTTGAAATATACAAAAGCAGGCATCAGGCTGGATTTGCTGCAGGGCTGGGGCCCGTCCACCCAGGTGTATCACATTAATAATATTCCAGGGGCTTCCCTGGAAGTCCAGTGGTGAGGACTCCATGCTTTCACTGGCCAGGGCCCAGGTTCAATCCCTGGTCAGGGAACTAAAACTCCCCTAAGCCCCGTGGCACAACCAAAAGCATTTAGAAATATGGTAATATTACACTTTGACTTCACTGTCAAGTACTTGATTCTCCTCGCCTGTGGGAAGAGGTGTGGAGGGTCTGGGGTCTCAGCCCAGAGCAGGTTAACAGGTGGGCCTGGCCCAGGGTTCCTACGGCAGCTGTCAGAGCTCCCACGCACCGGGTCCTAAGGATGGGGTGGACTTTTGGAAAGGGATTTTTAGTGAAAGGGGTCAGATGACACCAAGGGCTTAGCGTGCTGCCCTTCAGAGGGAGACAAAATCCTGCCTGTTCTGGGCGCCAAGCGTACGTGCCCTTGCTCCAGGGACCAGTTCGCTGTCTTCCAGGCGTTCACTGTACAAACATCCCTGAAGGAGGACCTGGAAAAAGGGACACTCAGGGCTCAGCTGAGGGTGTGCGAAAACACCAGAGCCCCACAGAGGGGGGAGGACGATCTCCTAGCATCTGCTCCGGACGGCTCCTCTGCCCTGCACTTGGTGGGCACAGCCAGGAAGGGTCCCAGCAGCTCACGGTCCCCCAGGCCAGACGCGGGGGCTCAGCGTGGCTGGCCCCCAGTTCAGTGTCTCCGCAGCTGCCGTAACCCAGTGTCATGGAAGGAGGGGACCTCATGTTCAACTTTGCAGGTAATACAACGATGGGGGCAACAGCTATTTCGGGGTTGATGTAAGTTTGGTCATTTTGACGATGCAGAAATTTTCTTTCCTGGAGGTTAAACCTATTAAATACAAAGATTTAAAAAAATCATCTTGGAGTGTTCAACTCCAAGAACAATAGTATAATAATTATCATCATTGTTTGTTACTAATAATGAATAGTATTTCTTGAGTGCTTATTATGAGCTAAGCTCCTTCATTCATGAGCTCTTTTAATGATAATGAAAAATACTCCAGTCTGGGTCACTGAGGATAGTTTCTGAGTTCCAGGAATCAGAGGCTGTCTAGAATGGGAAAAGTAGGCTCTAAAGTTCATTACTAGTTGTTTTGAAGGATGGAGATCAACGAGTAGGTTGAACGTCCCTGAGCCTAACTCCTGAGGCAGGTTCCCGCCAGCACTGGGGCACGTGTGAATGCTCAGTCGTGTCCAACTCTTTGTGACCCCATAGACTGTAGCCCTCCAGGCTCCTCTGTCCATGGGATTTCCCAGGCAAGAAACTGGAGCAGGTTGCCGTTTCCTTTTCCAGGGGATCTTCCCAACCCAGGGATCAAACCCGAGTTTCTTGCGTCTCCTGCGCTGGCAGGCAGATTCTCTACCACTGTGCCATCTGGAAAGCCCATATTGGAACCCACCCCTGAATGCCCAGAGCAAGCCAGTGGGGATGAGCTAATGAAACAGAGACCAACAGTCTTGGTCTTCCAGATCCTCCCACCCAGGAGCTAAAATGGCTCTGCTTATAACCTTCTCTCGTGGCTGTTATCTTTTCCTTCACCCACGAATGCGCAGAACCCCCGGGGGCTTTGCTTATGTGGATTCTATCTACTAACATTCATCTGAAAGGAGAAAAAAATAGGTCTTTATGTATTAATTCATCTAAACATATCAGTGATCACCATTATGTCTTAACAAATAACATTTTAGTGAAGAACTCATATTTTACAAATAGAAAATGAAAAGAGTAGCATTTTTTTTTTTTACATTTCTACAATTCTTGTCTGGCTTAATAGAAGGAAGAGGGACTCTCATCTGCTTCTGCAAAGAGTCTCTTGATATATGTTATTTTGGTTGAATTGTATGAAGAAGATCAAGCTTCACAAGGTATGTAGTTGGAAAAGGGAGGAGTATTTTAATAGCCTTCTGGATAGTTGTAGATATTCATACTATACCAAATTTGTAGATATTGATACTACACCAAAATTTGACAGTTGGTGGTTTCCTAAAAGTTAGTTGCAATGTGGAATCTGACAACCAGAGCAATGATTTCAAACTCTGTTATATCCATGTGTCTTGAACTTTGAATAGTTAATTTGTACATGATTGTGTAACAGTATGCGTTAGTCCTTTTGAGAATACTGTTCCACAAAGTTATCTGTCTCTTCCAAATATTGACACAACCTGGTCTACAATACCACTAGGCTTACAAGAAAAATCCAGGAGTAGGAAAGCTATAAATGTCATAGGGCAGAAACAGTTTCACAATGTTTGAATTTTCTTTTGAAAGCTTGAATTGACCATAAATACTGTCAGTTGTTTACTTGCTAATTTTTTTGGCAATACCTCAAGACATGTGGAATCTTAGTTCCTGATAAGGGACTGAACCCACACCCCCTGCAGTGGAAGCTTGGAGTCTTAGTCCCCGAACCTGAAGAGACAGGCTCACCCTACTTTGGGGAATGTCTGCCAAACACCCTAGTTGGAATAACCATGGTTACCTGGTGGCGGGATGGGTTTGTAGCTCAGTCATACAAAAGCTTCTGCCTCAAAACAACCAGGGTGCTTTGTTGAACAGTATGTGAAAGGCTTTCTGTTACTTTCTGCTTTGTCCCAGAGGCTATTAAAAGCATTGGTCCTCAGGGGCCAAGATTAATAAAATTGAAAACGTGATTGCTTCTTTGGGTCCTTCTTAAGAGAAAATGGGCTGTTTTGTCTTGTAAGAAACACGGTCACTGCTGGTGGTTTGGAGCTGCAGCCCAACCCACACTGAGGCACCAATAGCGTGACCCCCCAGGGCACCCACAGTGTGACTGGTCCCCAGGACACCAACAGGGTGACTGACCCCCCCCCAAGGGCACTAACAGGGTGACTGACCCCCCCCAAGGGCACCAACAGTGTGACCCCTGGGGCAGCGCTCAGCCCAGTGGGGCGGCAGGGGCAGCAGGTGCTGGCCTGGCCTCCTCACCAAACTGTCCTCCTGGGTGCCCCTGCCCTTGAAGAACGCAGCTCTTGGGAACAGACATAGCCGCTCTGTGTAAAACAGACAAGCACCCGGCATGGGGACTGACCCTCACCGTCTGGTAATGACTGACAGTGGGGTATAATCTGCAAAAATACTGAGTCACGATGCGGTCCACCTGAGATGGACGCAGCCCTGTGAGCCAACTCTACTTCGATCTTAAAGAAAAAAGAGACCCAGCTCTGAGCCCTCCTGGTTAGGGCGCAGGTGACAGACGCAGCCAGAGGCTGGAGCAGACAGAACCCAACGGGGTCCTGTCTCACGTGCCTGAGAAGGCCGGGAGCGCCCCTCACCCCGGGCGGCCCTGGCCTTGGGCGGCCCGCCTGCGCCCGGCTCGTCCCTCACAGTTCAGCTCGCCCGGAGCGTGGACTCGCTTCTCACCCGCCAGGCGAGCTTTGCGGACCTGACAGGAAACAGCGGCAGGAGCCCTGACGCGAGGCTCGCCTGGGTTCAGGGGAAAGCGCTCCCGGCATGCTGTGCGGAAATCCGGCCTCCCGGAAGCTTCCAGGTGGCCGGCGCGTCCGCGTGCCCACAGCGTGTCTCCGCGGGAGCCCCGGGTCGGGGAGGCCGCGGCCCGGCAGCGTCGTCGCAGCCCGTCAGGCCGGGCGGGGGGACGGCAGCCGGGGAGGGGAGGAGAGGCTGACGGCACACACTGGACGGCCAAGCTCTCCCGCTGTGGAGAGCTTCGAATAAAAGGATGAGACGGACGGCACAGCGGCTCTCGGCTCCGCCCTCCCGCGTCTTCAGGGGGCGCCGCGCCCTCCCAGCCCCAGCGAGCCCGAGCATCCCCGGTCCGCCGCGGGCCTGTGTCTAAACTCCTGTCCCGTCAGGGCCGAACTTCGGGGAATGGCTTTTTAATGGCAGGAGCTGCAGGGTCTTCTGGAATGCACAGAAAACGCTCAGGGAGAGTGGATGCCACAAATAAGGAGGGCAGAAACCTCAGAGGCGCACCTGTGCAGAAAGCACAGCTTCAGGAGCATTTTAACGGAAAAAGCTAGAAACAGGCATTTGCGTTTGCTGTGAGACCCAAGGGTTCATCCGTCAATAACGGTGGAGCTAACAGTAGGGGCCACAGAAGGAATCCAGTGGGGCCCACTGGTTTCACACCCCGCAACTAAGAAGACGTGACAAGTTCACTAGCACAGCCCGGAACAGGACGAGAACGTGAACAGAACGAGAACGTGAACAGAACGGAGCCAGGGGACACAACTGAAACTTCGTGAAGCTGTTCTCTGTGGTGTATATCTGAACATTTCTGATGCTAATTTTTACAAAAAGTAATGGGATTTTGAGTTGAGAAGCAAGCCATCTGTGCATGAGCCTGAATTTCTTCACAAAGAAGTCATATTTGGAACCAGTTGTCTAGAGACCCCAGTCAGCAAAATTTTATTCAAACTAATTAAAAGGAAAGTGTTTCTCTCGGTTTTACTACATCTTTGAAATGGAGTCAAAGACAGCAGGCGCCCTGTCCTGGGGGGTGCGGGCGTGTTTAAAGCATGTCGGTAAATTATCCCAACCTTTATGTTCCGGCATGAAGATAAAACTGATGCGTATTCCAGTGCGTCACCTCTGCCATCTTCAGTTTTACCAGTTCAATCCCCAGAACACACGCTCCAATAAAGCCTTTTCCCTAGTGTGCGCCAAATCACACAGGGTGAGGAAGGGATTCGGGAAAGGGTTTCCAAGGTCAAACACTTGGAGGAAACTCTGCTGCATCATTTCTCTTCTGAGAAGTAGTGAAGTTTGTCAGGGAGAAATTGTCTCCTGGAGACAAAACTTATTCGTGCTCTGGAGAAAGGAAGTGAAAGTTGCCCAGTCATGTCCGACTCTTTGTAACCCCATGGACTATACAGTTCATGGAATTCTCCAGGCCAGAATACTGGAGTGCGTAGCCTATCCCTTCTTCAAGGGATCTTCCAACCCAGGGATCGAACCAGGGTCACCTGCATTGCAGGCGAATTTTTTACCAGCTGAGCTATCAGGGAGAGGCATCAGCTAATTCCAAATGCACATTCTTGGTAAACACTGTCCAAAGTTCAGACATAACAAGTAAAGCCAATGCAGTGCTACAGCGGTGATCGGCAAATTTCCTGTGCACACACCCAGACAGAGAGTCTGCAAACCGGAGGACTCCACCCTAAACGTGGAAGGAGGCTGGCATGTGTGAATGTAGCCGGGAGGTGTGACGGCCGACTCTTCACAGTGATTGCTTGCAACACCACATTCTCTTAAAAAACGGGGAATAGGTCAGTAGTTACCTCATAACCAGTTTGGGGGAAACCATTTCAGTTTTGCCCATGATTGCAGAGGCCTAAGCAAGAAATGGCACTTCCCAAGTGGCTTAGTGGTAAAGGATCTGTGTGCAAATGGAGGACAGCAGCAGAAGCAAGTTCAGCCCCTGGGTGGGGAAGATCCTCAGGAGGAAGAAATGGCTACCCACACCAGTATTCCTGCCTGTAGAGTCCCACGGGCAGAGGAGCCTGCCAGACCACAGTACGTGGGGTGACAAGAAAGCAAGATAGGACCCAGGGAAGGACTTCCCTGGTGGTCCAGTGGTTAAGACTTTGCCTTCCAGTGCAGGGGATGTGGGTTTGATCCAGAGAGAGTTAAGATCCCATATGACTTGCAGTGGAAAAACCACAACAGAAAACAGAAGCAGTATTGTGACGAATTCAGTACACTTTAAAAAGGAAAAGAAATGACCCAAGTCAATCTGGGTCTCTTGCTTTGTTTGTAGGACCAGAGTGCTTTTGTCTGCTCAAGGGCATTTCAAGGCAGGTCTCTGGTTTTTGTTTTTATTTTGACTGCACCATACAGCATGCAGGACCCTAGTTTTCCAACCAGGGCTTAAATGTGGGCTCCCTGCAAGGGAAGCACAGAGTTCTGAGAGAGTTAATTCTTAGGTAGGTTGATAAGAAGTCCAGGGTCCTCTGGGGTCTAGGGTTCTGGAGGAGGAGAAAGGGACAAATGTTTTTTTCTACACTGCTTTGTCTTACTCACACGAGACATTTTTTTCTTAAACTATGTTGTTATTACAACAGTCTTTAAGACTAAATTTCTTTAAGCCCAGAGCTAATGATTACACAACAAAATGACCCATCTTGTTCAAGTGTATGTTGTTCCTTAAGCTCTGTACTAAGGATTCAGTTCAGTCAGTTCAGTTCAGTCACTCAGTCATGTCTGATTCTTTGAGAACCATGGAATGCAGCACACCAGGCTTTCCTGTCCATCACCAACTCCCAGAGTTTGCTCAAACTCATATCCATCAAGTCAGTGATGCCATCCAACCATCTCATCCTCTGTCATCCCCTTCTCCTCCCGCCTTCGATCTTTACCAGCATCAGGGTCTTTTCCAGTGAGTCAGTTCTTCACATCAGGTGGCCAAACAAAGTATTGGAGTTTCAGCTTCAGCATCAGTCCTTTCGATGAATATTCAGGACGGATTTCCTTTAGGATGGACTGGTTGGATCTCCTTGCAGTCCAAGGGATTCTCAAGAGTCTTCTCCCACACCACAGTTCAAAAGCATCAATTCTTTGGTGCTCAGCTTTCTTTATAGTCCAGCTCTCACATCCATACATGACTACTGGAGAAACCATAGCTCTGACTAGACAGATCTTTGTCAGCAAAGTAACATCTCTTCTTTTTAATATGTCTAGGTTGGTCATAGCTTTTCTTCCAAGGAGCAAGTATCTTATAATTTCATGGCTGCAGTCACCATCTGCAGTGACTCTGGAGCCCAAGAAAACAAAGTCTGTCACTGTTTCCACTGTTTCCCCATTTGACATGAAGTGATGGGACTGGATACCATGAGCTTCATTTTTTGAATGTTGAGCTCTAAGCCAACTTTTTCACTCTCCTCTTTCACTTTCATCAAGAGGCTCTTTAGTTCTTCTTCACTTTCTGCCATAAGGGTGGTGTCATCTGCATATCTGAGGTTATTGACATTTCTCCCGGCAATCTTGATTGAAGTTTGTGATTCACCCAGCCCAGCGTTTCTCATGATGTCCTCTGCATATAAGTTAAATAAGCAGGGTGACAATATACAGCCTTAATGTACTCCCTGATTTGGTACCAGTCTGTCATTCCATATCCAGGTCTAACTGTTCCTTCCTGACCTGCATACAGATTTCTCAGGAGGCAGGTAAGGTGCTCTGGTGTTCCCATCTCTTTAAGAATTTTATACAGTTTATTGTGATCCACACAGTCAAAGGCTTTGGCATAGTCAATGAAGCAGAAGTAGATGTTTTTCTGGAACTCTCTTGCTTTTTCGATAATCCAGCAGATGTTGGTAATTTGATGTCTGGTTCCTCTGGGTTTTCTAAATACAGCTTGAACATGTGGAAGTTCATAGTTCACATACAGTTGAAGACTATTTTGGAGAATTTTGAGCATTACTTCGCTAGTGTGTGAGATGAGTGCAACTGTGTGCTAGTTTGAGCATTCTTTGGCATTGCCTTTCTTTGGGATTGGAATGAAAACTGACCTTTTCCAGTCCTGTGGCCACTGCTGAGTTTTCCAAATTACCTGGCATGTTGAGTGCAGCACTTTCACAACAGCATCTTTTAGGATTTGAAATAGCTCAACTGGAATTCCATCACCTCCACTAGCTTTGTTCGTAGTGATGCTTCCTAAGGCCCCCTTGACTTCACATTCCAGGATGTCTGGCTCTAGGTGAGTGTGAGTGATCACACCATCGTGATTATCTGGGTCATGAAGATCTTTTTTGTACACTTCTTCTGTGTATTCTTGCCACCTCTTCTTAATATCTTCTGCTTCTGTTAGGTCCATACCATTTCTGTCCTTTATTGTGCCCATCTTTGCATGAAATGTTCCCTTGGTATCTCTAATTTTCTTGAAGAGATCTCTAGTCTTTCCCATTCTATTGCTTTCCTCTATTTCTTTGCACTGATCTCTGAGGAAGGCTTTCTTATCTCTCCTTGCTATTCTTTGGAACTCTGCATTCAAATGGGTATATCTCTCCTTTTCTCCTTTGCCTTTAGCTTCTCTTCTTTTCTCAGCTATTTGTAAGGCCTCCTCTGACAACCATTTTGTCTTTTTGCATTTCTTTTTCTTGGGGATGATCTTGATCCCTGCCTCCAGTACAATGTCAGGAACCTCTGCCATAGTTCTTCAGGCACTCTGTCTATCAGATCTAATCCCTTGAGTCTAATTCTCACTTGCACTGTATAATAATTAGGGATTTGATTTCAGTCATACCTGAATGGTCTAGTGGTTTTCCCTACCTTCTTCAGTTTCAGTCTGAATTTGGCAATAAGGAGTTCATGATCTGAGCCACAGTCAACTCCCAGTTTTGTTTTTGCTGACTGTGTAGAGCTTCTCCATCTTAGGCTTCAAAGAATATAATAAATCAGAGAAGGTGCTTAGTGCAGAGAAGCTCTGTAGTAAGGATTATATAACAACAAGGACATGTTTCTTCTTTTTAACAAGAACCTTCTGACTGACATTTTATGTGGGAGTGGGTAAGACCTTTCTATTGTTAATTTTCATATTGTTAATTTAAGATGTATGTTGTGGGAGTGGGTCCGGTAAAAGTATATCTGATCTTGATAAGACTAGCAGGGTGGAGGAGGCACTCTGTCCCCCTTCTGATGATGTCTGTGTCAGAAACTTTCTCTGTTTTTGTACTTTAATATAACTCTGCTACACAAAAGCTCAAATGATCCAGCCTGGTCCCTGGTCCCAAAGCTAAATCTTCTTTGGAGATCATGAATCTGACCTCGTTCACCATAAGCTATCAATTCTAACCACTGGACCACAGGAGAGGTCCTGGTCTATTGTTCATTTTAACGCCACCCACGTTGGCAAGGAAGTAGAAACTCGAGGCCAAGGGAGTGAAGTATTAGGACCAAATCTTCTTAGGAATAAAAAACACAAGACTGTAAAAATAATAGGTGTTGAAATCTGAACTACAAGGAAGGTTTTTCAGAAAGCAAATCTTACTCGGATGAAAAGTAAACTTCTGCCCAAGTGGCAGATCTGCACAGGTCAGGTGCGCAGTGACTCAGCACCTCTGGGCCTTAAACGTCTGACGGCCTCCCAGGCCATCCCAGGTCACCCCCGAGGGAATGGGGGGCAGTCTCCTCTCAGCCAGGGCCCAGTCCCTCCCCCCCTTCCCTCCGTCCTCAGTCCGCCTGCTCCGTCCAATCCGGCATCTCCTTCGGGCTGAGAACCGCCCCTGGCTTTACGGTGTTTCTCAATCCACTTAACAAATATTTACAGAACCGTTCTGGGTCAGGCGCTGTGCTCCCCGTGTGCAGCCGTGAGCAAACAGGAAAACACCCCCGCCTTCTCAGAGCTGGGTTCTCCTGCGGGGGTCACACAGGAAAGCAGCAGCCGTGGGGCAGACGGAGGGGGTGCCAGGTGGGATCGTGGCACAGGCCAAGAGGAGGAAGGGAGCCAGCCCCGGGCGCGTCTGTGTGTGCACACGCGTGTGTGAGACGGGACAGGGAGTCGGTGTAGGCCACGGGGAAGCTGAACTGCACTTGAGGGGAGCGGCCAGGAGGGCTGGCGGTGAAGTGACCTTCGGGCAGGCGTGGGAGGAGGCTGGGTCACCTGGAGGAAAGCATGACGCCAGCCAGAGGACAGCGGGCACGGCCCGAGGGAGGGGCCGGGGGCCCAGAGGGGCCGGAGTGTACGAGCAGGGGGCGTGGGGCGGGGTGGGGTGCTGTGGGGGTGAGGGCCGAGCATCCCAGGGAAGCAGAACCCTGACTGGAGGCTACTGCAGGGGTCTGGGTAGAAGAGGACGAGGGGCTGCAGGCTGGCTGTGGACCAGGAGGGAGGAGGCCGCAGGATCTGCAGCAGCAGAGCGGGCTCGGGGCTCAGGGCTCTCCCAGGGTCTCGGCCGGAGCGCCCAGGGGGTGGGGGTTGGCGCCCGGAGATGGGAGGATGGCGGGGCGGGTGGGAGTACAGCCCCCTGTCTGGCCGGGCACACATCCGCGGGGCGCGCCCATGTCCCAGGGAAGGTGCTGAGGGGAGTCGGGCTGGGGCTTGGGGCGGGTCCAGGCTGGAAGCCCGTGCCCACCGGGACTTGTCTGCGTCTCACAGACACCGGAGTCCCCCAGGGAGAAGGCCGGCGGGAAAGGGCAGAGTGCTGAGTGCGAGGCTGCTCCTGCTGCGGTCCGGGGACGCCCCTTCGGCTGGGCCTGGCTTCCTCCAGGCTCCGGCCCTGGGATTTCCTCACCACTGGGTCTGGGGTCCCTCCCAGCTGAACTCTCAAGGCCCAGGCCCAGCACTAGTTGCTGTCTGACAGGCAGCAACTAAAGAAGGCTGGACACAAAGCCTGGAATCCCAGCTCCACATGCACTGTTCTTCCTCAGTCGTTTTCCACTTTTAAAAACTACTGTAGCAGAGTGGTGTAGGCTTCACCTAAGTTACAGAGCTGGTGTACATCATGTAAGTTACAGGTGTACACACAGTGATTCACAGTTCTTGCCGGCTACACCCATTCAGTGTTGTTAAAAAATAGTGACTACTTCCTGTGCTGTACATGCTGTTTATTGCTTGTGAGTGATATCCAACAGTATTTGTCTTTCTCTGACTTTCGCTAAGCATAATACCCTCCAAGCCCACCCATGTTGCTGCAAAAGGGAAAATTTCATTCTTTTTCTCTATGGCTGAGTATTATTCCACTGTATCCATACATACATACATACACACATATACACTGCATACTACTGTATGTATGTATACACATCATATCTTCCATATTCATTCTTCTGCTGATGGACACAGGTTGTTTCACATCTCAGCAATTGTAAATAATGCTGCTATGAACACAGGCAGGTCTGAATGAATATAGACATTTGAGGAATCAGTGAATTCACATGACCATTACATCTACTACTGTGGGCAAAACTCCCTTAGAAGAAATGGAGTCGCCCTCAGTACCCAGTGCAGTACTTAGGTGCAATCTCAAAAATGACAGAATGATCTGTTTATTTTAAAGGCAAACCATTCAGTATCACAGTAATCCAAGTCTATGCCCCAACCACTAAAGCTGAAAAAGCTGAAATTGAACCGTTCTATGAAGACTCACAAGACCTTCAAGAACACACACACAAAAAATAAATAAATAAAAATGTCCTTTTCATCATAGGGGGCTGCAATGCAAAAGTAGGAAGTCAAGAGATACCTGGAGTAACAGGCAAATTTGGCCTTGGAGTACAGAATGAAGCAGGGCAAAGACTAATAGAGTTTTGCCAAGAGAACGCACTGGTCATAGCAAACACCCTCTTGCAACAACACAAGAGAAGACTCTACACATGGACATCACCAGATGGTTGACACTGAAATCAGATTGATTATATTCTTTGCAGCCAAAGATGGGGAAGCTCTATACTGTCAGCAAAAACAAGACCAGGAGCTGACTGTGGCTCAGATCATGAACTCCTTATTGCCAATTTTATACTTAAATTGAAGAAAGTGGGGAAAACCACTAAACAATTCAGGTATGACCTAAATCAAATCCCTTACGATTATACAGTGGAAGTGAGAAATAGATTCAAGGGTTTAGATCTGACAGAGTCCGTGAAGAGCTATGGACAGAGGTTCATGACATTGTACAGGAGGTGGTGATCAAAACCATCCCCAAGCAGCAGTAATGGAAAAAGTTAAAATGGCTGTCTGAGGAGGCCTTACAAATAGCTGTGAAAAGAAGAGGAGCAAAAGGCAAAGGAGAAAAGGTTCTGAATGCAGAGTTCCAAAGAATAGCAAGAAGCAATTAAAAAAAAAAGTTTTCCTCAGGGATCAGTACTAAGAAATAGAGGAAAGCAATAGAATGGGAAAGACTAGAGATCTCTTCAAGAAAATCAGAGATACCAAGGGAACATTTCAGGCAAAGATGGACACAATAAAGGACAGAAATGGTATAGACCTAACAGAAGCAGAAGATATTAAGAAGAGGTGGCAAGAATACACAGAAGAACTGTACAAAAAAGATCTTCATGACCCAGATAATCACAATGGTGTGATCACTCACCCAGAGCCAGACATCCTGGAATGTGAAGTCAAGGGGGCCTTAGGAAGCATCACTACGAACAAAGCTAGTGGAGGTGATGAAATTCCAGTTGAGCTATTTCACATCCTAAAAGATGCTGTTGTGAAAGTGCTGCACTCAACATGCCAGGTAATTTGGAAAACTCAGCAGTGGCCACAGGACTGGAAAAGGTCAGTTTTCATTCCAATCTCAAAGAAAGGAAATGCCAAAGAACGTTGGAACTATCACACAATTGTACCCATCTCATATGCTAGCAAAGTAATTCTCAAAATTCTCCACGCCAGGTTCCAAGAGTACATGAACTATTAACTTCCAGATATTCGAGCTGGATTTAGAAAAGGCAGAAGAACCAGAGATCACATTGCCAACATCGCCTGGATCAGAACGTTTACTTCTGCTTCATTGACTGTGCTAAAGCCATTGACTGTGTGGCTCACAGCAAAATGTAGAAAATTCTTCAAAAGAGGGGAACACCAGAGCACCTTACCTGCCTCCTGAGAAATCTGTATGCAGCTCAGGAAGCAAGTTAGAACCAGACATTGAACAATGGACTGGCTCCAAATTGGGAAAGGAGTACGTCAAGGCTGTATATTGTCATCTTGTTTAACTTATATGCAGAGTGCATCATGCAAAATGCTGAGCTGGATGAAGCACAAGCTGGAATCAAGATTGCCAGGAGAAATAACCTCAGATATGCAGATGACATCACCCTTATGACAGAAAGCGAAAAGGAACTGTAGAGACTCTTGATGAAAGTGATAGCGTGAAAAAGTTGACTTAAAACTCAACATTCAGAAAACTAAGTTCATGGCATCCAGTCCCATCTCTTCATGGCAAACAGATGGGGGAAACAATAGAAACAATGGCAGGAAAAAAAAAAAAGAAACAATGGCAGACTTTATTTTGGGGGGCTCCAAAATCACTGCAGAGGGTGACTGCACCCATGAAATTAAAAGACATGTGCTCCTTGGAAGAAAAGCTATGAGCAACCTAGACAGCATATTAAAAAGCAGAGACATTACTTTGCCAACAAAGGTCCGTCTAGTCAAAGCTATGTAGTCACGTGTGGATGTGAGAGTTGGACTGTGAAGAAGGCTGAGCGCCTAAGAATTGATGCTTTTGAACTGTGGTGTTGGAGAAGACTCGAGAGTTCCTTGGATTGCAAGGAGATCCACCCAGTCCATCCTAAAAGAGATCAGTCCTGGGTGTTCATTGAAAGGACTGAAGCTGAAACTCCAATACTTTGGCCACCGCATGCGAAAAACTGACTCATTGGGAAGGATCCTGTTGCTGGGAAAGATTGGGGGCAGGAGGAGAAGGGGACAACAGACGATGAGTTGGTTGGATGGCATCACCAACTCAATCGATGAGTTTGAACAAGCTCTGGAAGTTGGTGATGGACTGGGAGGCCTGGAGTGCTGCAGTCCATGGGGTCGCAAAAAGTCAGACAGGACTGAGTAAATGAACTGAACTGATGAACATAGCGGCGCATGTTATCTTTTCAAAAAAAAATTTTTTTTTTTTGATAAATGCCCAGGAGTGGAATTGCTGGGTAATAGGGTAGTTCTATTTTTAGCTGAGAAACTGCCATAGTGTTTCCCATACAGGTGCATACAGGAGCTGTACCAATTGACATTCCCGCCAGCAGTGTGTGAGGGGCCCCTTGTTCCTGCATCCTGACAGTTGTCTGCTGGCTGCCATTCTGATAGGTGAGGCGATTCTTCCTTAGTCTGTTTGTAAATTAACTAACTCATGACTACACTAGGTCTTTGCTGCTGCAGGCAGGCTCTCTCTGCTTGCAGGGAGCGGGGGCTCCGGTTCCCAGGCTCTAGAGTGCTGGCTGAGTAGCTGTGGTGTGCACACTTAGCTGCTCCAAGGCACGTGGGATTTTCCGAGACCAGGGATCGAACCAGTGTCTCCTGCACTGGCAGATGTATTCTTATCCACTGCACCAGCAGGGAAGTCCTTCCTTAATATTTATATTCTATTTGCATGTGTTCATATTAAACATACAAGTTACCTGAGAAGAATTACAAAGAATAGTTCAGCCAACAACCTTGAAAGTCTTTAGTTGTCATCGTGACCCCGTGGCCTGTGGTCACCATTTCTAGTTGGAAACCTTCCCAACTTCCATGTACAGAACTGTCCCGCCTGCTCGGGCGTCCAGAGCAACACACTGCAGCCTCGGGGCTGAGACAGAATTTTGTCCTTTTGGTCCTGGAGCTGGGCTCGAAGATGACGATGTCAGCAGAGCTGGCTTCCCAGAGGCCTCCCTCCTTGCCCTGCAGGCGCCTCCGTCCGGCATGTGCTCACGTGGCCGTCCCTCTGCAGGTGTCCCCGGGGTCCTGAGTGGACTAGGGCCACCCAAACAGCCTCATTTTAATGCAACCGCCTCAGGAAAGGCTCAGCATCCAAACCCAGTCACACCCTGTGCCGGGGGCACGATTCAGCCCCTTGCAGACTCCACGCTCGCATGCAGCTCAGCGTCCTCCAGCTGGGCCCTGATGACTGGACAGGTTTGTCCAGGAAGAGCTCTGTGCCCTGACTGAGCTGCTGCGCTCCCCCCGGCACCGTCTCATCTCGTCCCGAGTGGGGTAGTTCTCCTGCATGTCCGCCAGCCCCACCGCCCTTCCCAGATGCCAACCAACGTCCCCTGCCTGGGCTCTCAGCACCCCACGCCCTCCACGAGACATGCAGGAGGTGGGTCTGTTTTCTACCTGAAGCCCCTCCAAACTCAGGACACGGTGTGCCGTGGCAGGATGTCAGCACCCCAGACCTAAGACACTACCTATGGATCGAGTTGCCTATGCCAACAAATTAAGACCCCCCCACCCCAGCCAAAATAATGCAGCTAATTCTCAGGCCCTGAGGAGCTAAAATACTGCTAAAGAGAAACACATCCCTGACTGTAAGACCCTGATTTCTGAAGCTGCTGAATTGCAGTGGTGCCTGGAGTGACTTCCCCGGGGGCCCTCAGCCCCCACGACCCTAATCCGGGAGATGCTGGCAGGGCCCGCCCGGCGCTGGGATATGACAGGACACATCTGAACCCCAGAGGGAACACAGGCGCAACTGAGGCCGTTACAGACACAAAAACGTAAAATCTCCCCCAAACAGGAAACTCAGATTGCAGCTGGAGACGGACCAGCGGGAAATGTACCTACATGAACATGAACAGCAATCAAGAGCCAACTGAAAGACTCCCCCCAGCTGCAAGCTGGGTGCCTGGGCTGGAATCCACCAAGGCAGCTCAAGTACGTGAGTTCATGAGAGATACCTATCTTTACATGTTATAGAAACGCACAGAGAAAAACCCCTAACTGGTCACCTTCTCAGGATGACAGGGAGCCAATCTTAGCACTTATACTGCCTTTCGTATGTGACCTCTACCCCCTGGAACCAAAATCAGTTGAGGGGACAGAGCTTCTGAATCCATTCCAGCTAATAGACAAGCAGAATGACAGGGTATCAGCCTTCTGCCGCCTGCGAGATTTAACGGACCCGGGCCCTGAGCGCCGCAGCTGCCCACGCGGGAAGGACGAAGCTGCCGCTGCCTTTTGATGAACGCCCGGGACACACACGCCCACGGGAGGAGCCCGCGGTAACCAGGCCTCCAGACCCCACTGCCAACCTGTAGGCGACAGAGGCGCAGGAACACGCTGGACGGCCCAAGATGGGAAGTTACAGATCTCAGAGTGGGAACTGGCAGGGCGGATTGCTCAGGCTCTTCAACAGATAAACTGTAGGGAGACCAATGGATTGAGGCAGAACCTGTGAATTAAAGAAACTTAAGAAATGTCAAGTTAGGGGGTAGGGGAGGTTCAGGAGGGAGGGGACATATGTATACTAAAGGCAGATTCCTGTGTTGTAAGGCAGAAACCAACATAATGTTGTAAAGCAATTAGCCTCCAGTTAAAAATAAATTAAAAAAAAAAAAAGAAACATCAAGGTAAAAAATTAGCAGACTAAACTCCCACGGAGAAGAGCAGGAAGTCGCCTCTGTAGAAGTGGGGTTGGTTCGGGGAGGCGGGGGTTGCTGTGCATGGAGGCGCCAGGCTGGGTTTTCTTTCTTGGCCCGGGGGGTGGTCACAAGGGTGTTCGCCTTGAAGTAATCGTCATAATATTAACGGTGTTTTTAGTAGTAGTAACAGTAACTCAATAAGCTGTCCATTTATTTTGTATCATTTCTGCATGCTTTTATGACAAAATTTGTAATAGCAGAAAAAAACAACGTTAAAGTTTTAATTTTCAAGGTGCTTTTAACAAAAATAACCAAAGACACTTTTACAGCATTCATCTACAACCGCAGTCTTCAGACGCCGTGACCGCTGCTACCTGGCGGGCATGCAGCCAGGACTGCGGGAGCAGGCTGCCCCCCTCATGCCCACCAGGTGCAGCCACATCCCCTTGGCTGGGCATGGGTCCTGGGTCCTGGGGGGGGGGGGGGAGGGGGGGAGGCTGCACCTTCCTCCAACCCCACGTAGGCACAGGTCTACCTGAGAGTCCTGACTCCATCCTGCCGACTGGAAGGCAAATGAACGCTTTCAGAAAACATCTAGACTTCTCGCCTGCGTTTTTAAACCCGTGTTGACCTCGTCCTTGTGAAATCAAGGCCCTGACATTTTTGTCCAAACTGCAATACAGCTAACAAGAACAGTATCAAGCCCGAAAAAGCATAATGCTAAGATCTCACAAAATTCTCAAATCTGAACGGATGTTCAATTTATGAACCATTAGACCAGCTTTACTGCACACACCACAGACCGCCAGCCCGCCTTCTGGGTTCAGTCTGAAAGGCGGGTCTGCCCACAGACGGTGGGGCCCAGCCTGTAGCTTTATTCTTCACCCCGGAAAGTAAAGGGGACAGGGGCCACGGCTTAGGGTTTCCAGGAGCTGCAGCACCTGCTCAGTCTGCGGGCTGCTTCGCGCCTTCTCTCGCCAACCTGTCCGCCTCTTCGTTGCCTCTGAATCCCGAATGGCCAGGAACATGCATCTGTTAAATAAAAAGTTTCCTTTCATTCTTACCAGTGTTTTACACAGCAGCACATGACTACAGGCTCACTGCAGTAGGAGCCAAGCCCTCAGAGAGGGCGAGCGCGGGGCCCCCTCAGCGCAGCTCGGAGCAGCCCAAGGCGCGTGCCCACCGCACCCGAGCACCAGACACGCCGGCAGAGACCCACTGTTTCTCCAGACTGGGCTTCAGCGCTGTGTTGGTTTTTTCCCACTTAATGGTGAGCTTTCCAGGCAGAATAGAGGCATGGATGGAATGGATGTCATACACACACACTCACACACACACGCACACACACACCCCTTACTCTCCCTCAGGGCTGCTACACAGAAGGGGTGCCCTTGTGTAACTGAACCACTGTTTGCACTTAAGCTGCTGAAAGGCAAGTTTACTGATTTTTTTTTTGTTTTATTTTTTGGCTGAACTGCAAGGCTTGCGGGACTTAGTTCCCTGACCAGGGATCAAACTCATGCCCTCAGCAGTGAAAGCACGGAGTCCTGACCCCCAGACCACCAGGGAAGTCCCCGAAAGGCAAGTTTAAATGACAAACAGGTTGCCGAATGGTCAAGAGGGTCCTGGGCTGGGAGAGCCAGGCAGGGTTAAGAAGGTGACTGGACTTTCAACCTTCGGGGAGAATGGATATATATTCTCCACTGGATATGGATACATATACATCGAGTGTACATACAGGGCCGAGTATGCTGTCCACCTGAACAGTTATAGTTATCGGCTATACTCCAATATAAAACAAAAAGCTAAAAAAAAAAAGAAACGGTAATTTTAATAAAAGTGACCTAGCATAAGAAAAGAAATCACATTACTAAAGTTTCAGCACGCAACTACGTTCCTAACGAGACACATTACACATTGGTTTAGCTGACGTGACGGCCGCTCCCAAAGCAGCCAGGAGCTGACGCTCACAGGCGGCTCTCGCGGCGGGCCCGCCTGCAGCAGCAGCACTCCTCATGGGGCGCTCGCACACACGCTGCCGTCCCTGTCGCTGCCGCCTGGACAGGTCATCACGTCACTCCCCAAACCACTGCCGCTCCAGCTCATTGATTCCCCTGGTCCTCGCAGCCCGAGCAGCGAGGGTGCGGCCCGGCACTCACCCACTGAATGTCCATGCCCCGCGCCAGCCGCTCCAGCTCCATGAAGTCCTCCTTGTTGGTCACCTCCTTCCCGGTGCTGGTCCTCCAGCCGTTCTGCTTCCAGCTCTTCACCCAGGTGGTGATGCCTGGACGACACGCACGCTCAGAGGTCCCTCCCGCACGCGCCACTCTTCCCTCCTCCCTAGATGGCCCTCTGACCGCCGCTCCGTTGGCACCCGAGTCACTGTCTGGACCTTCCTTCCCACGGAGCCGTGCGCTGGCTCCTCCATCCCTCCACTCGACCTACAACCTGCGGCTCCGGGGCTGAGGCCCCGCTTCCTCCCCACTCCTCCACAATCCCCCAGCCCCTCGCAGTCATGGTCCCATGCGCAGAACTTCCCAGAGGAAGTGCACATGCCCATCACGGCCGAGCCTCTGGGGCCAACCCCGGACCAGTGCAGGCCTCCTTCACCCCCAACACACCAGCACCATCCCCTACTGTCTGGGTCCCGCCCTGACACCACACCTCCTCCAGGGAAGGAAATACCTACTTCCCTGCATAATTATTCCAAAAACCCTAGGAGAAGTCAAATGTAGCCGCTTACCATTGATGGTAAACATACTGTCCGTGTAGAGAACCAACTTAGTGATGTCCTGAGCCTTAGCTTGCTCGATGGCTTTGCAGGCTGCCTTGAAGAAACACACCAGTTTCATGCTGAAAAGGTCATTCAACTTTCGACACTGTTGTTCAAAATTACCAAAAAATTTAAATTCCTTTTCCTGTGCTAATTGTAAAGATAATATTGTCTATGTAAAATAATGCTACACATACAATTCTCCTGTTTAGACATCTATTTGAAACAAGTTTTATCATTTTTCTAGAAATATCCTGTTCATCAGGACTGTTCTTGCCCCAAACTTCTGGACTCTGAGTATCTTACATACACGGAGAGTAGAGAGTTCGTTGATATGTTCTAGTCAACAATCAAGAACGATAAACTGACACATTTGGTAGAAAAACACATTCAATAACTTACATGAATCTCTGCTCTTTGGTTTGTTTGTCGCCCAGGAAGTCTAATTCCCACATTTCTGGTTTCAAAACAGTACAAAGGAAAATAAAATTATAACACTAATTCTCAAAGTGATTCATCCTTTAAGTCTCTTAATGGCTAACAGGCTTGCATACATTTTTTTATCTGAAACATGAAAGCATCATTCAAGAACACAGCCTTTAAAAATCAAACCAAGAAACCCTACATTTTATTGAGAGGCGCTATGGTGTGGTCTTGTAGGGGAACCCGGGACCAGGAGGCAAAACCCGAGATAATTTCTGGACCTGAAACACGCCAGCATGAGGTCCTGGTCGGGTACTACCCCTCTGGATGCTCACACCACCCGAGCTCGCCACCCCATGGAGGACTCAAGGCTAAGTGAGGCATCAAGTGGAGGCGGTGGACGGACAGGCCAGGAGGCGCGAGAGCAGCACGCCGCGCGGGTGACCCCGCTCCCGCCCAGGGCCGCTCAGGAACCTAGACACCAGTGAGCGGCTACTTCACAGGGCTCCAATCCCTCCTTCACGTGAATTCTGGGCCGTCAGTTACTCAAGTTCTTCCGCACTTGGGGCAGGCGTATGTGAACAATCTCACTTCCCCTCACCCTGACTCTCTGCCTTTTGAAAACCACGGGTCACCTCTAAGCTCACTCATCTTCGAGAGTGGCGGGGGCACAGGGTCCCAATCTGGTGACCCGCCCCTGGTGCATCCTTGCGAAAACCACTTCCCAGGGGCTCGGGAGCCTCCTGCTAGCCCTGCCAACGCCTCCAAATAATCAAACAGTGGCAGACGCTGCCTCATCCTTTCCTAGGTTTTGAAGCATGACTCAGTTAACTGTGAAGCTTAATAAAAGCCACTTTTCTGGCTTACTTACAGAGGATGGCCCGGCCCCCAGTAAACGCCGATTCCCGCTCGGGCCCTCTTGCGCCCGTTACTGGAGCAGCAGCCGTCGGTGTAGACAACCACAGAGTCCCCTGTGAGTGGGAGACCGAGTGAGTGTCAAGGGATCAGCATTATGAAAAACTGGACTTCATCTAAAAGATTTACTACAGTTGAGTTAGCACTCTACTTCAAGAAGGTATTTATGCTTTGGAAGTTTTCTGTGCAGGAGAACATTACTAATGCCACAGGGGGCACTTGACACTTCCTGCTTGGAATCCACTCATATTTCAGTCCTGCCTGCTGGGCAAGTTCAAGTGAAAGCGATCGCTCTGTAAAGCCAGAACCTGCTGCTGTTTACAATGCTTGCTTCAGAGGCCAACCAGCAATGCCACCGTCCCCTCCCACAGGGGCCGGGGGTGCGTTTACCCCCAGAAGCGGCCCCTGCAGACACCAGTGCCTTGACGGTGATGAAGTTCTCCCTGCCTGAAGGGCAAGTCCTCTGACAAATGCGGACCTAACTTTTGTCTTGGACCTTTTGCTACAGTGAACTGTGGTCCTGTTTGCTTCTTTCCACCAAAATAGAGTTTGATCAACACACCAACGCTGTATAAAGAACAAGGCCGAGCAGGAGTGACTCTCGGGCCGCTGATGGCCAGCAAGGCACTCAGCAGGACCGGGGGCCCTGGGCTACCAGGCGCCGGGGAGCAGGGGTGTGGGGCAGCAGAGACTGTGTCTGTGCGGCGTGCGGCAGCGGAGGGCAGACTAAACAGGCGAAGGCAAGCGGGGTGGAGGCGAGGCGTGAGGGCAGGGCTGGCAGCCTTGGAGACCACGGTCTAGTGAACGAGACGTTCAGCACGACGGCCTCCCGGGTCCTCGGCTCTGTGCCCACTGTGAGGACTCATCAGGCACTGAGTCGGGGACCCTCGTACTTCAGGCACCTGTTGGAGCGCTGGGCACACTCATCTCCCAGTCACCCCACAAGTATCTGCCTCACTTGATCTAAACCATTTGATTCTGCTTTTCACATAACTTCAAACACAGTTTCCACGCAGTCTGACCAAACTTTTTTACTGGCTTCCCTTGAATTTCTAATTCCCTTGAATAGTACTCTTGCCTGGAAAATCCCATGGACAGAGGAGCGTGGTAGGCTACAGACAGTCCACGGGGTCGCAAAGAGTCGGACACAACTGAGCGACTTCACTTTTGAATTTTATTTTTTCACTTTTGAATTTTAAAATGGTTTCTTCTTTGGGAAAACTTGGAACCCCCAAATACACTGATTTATATAAAAATTGCTACTCATTCCTGTTTTTTATTTAAACATGTTAAAGACAAAAAGGAGACTCATGTACCGTAAGTCACTAAATACAAACAGTTAATTCCTAGAGTTAAAAGCACAGGAGACATTCACAGCTATCTTGCTTCATAGGAGACGACAGGATCATGTCTGTTTTGCAAAGATGGCACATAAATGGTTAAGATACTGGTGCCAGTCAACATATAAAGGAGCTCTGTCCAGGGCGTTCTTATCTGAAAAGCTGAAGTCGTTGCATTTTCTTAGGGACCAGAAATACTGTGTCCATAGAGAACAATGGTGTTTACAAAGATCACACTTTTTAATGTGTAGCTTATATAATAGTTTTCAGTGAATGTCTAAAATTCTAATAATTCTGCACCATTTGATCGATTATAAAATAGTGACCTCAGAGATTTTTAAATTAATTTTTCCAGGTAAGAATGTTACACGTCAGCTCAAATTTCCCTTATGAAGTAGAAAAAGCTTTTACACATAAACAATTACACTACTAAAATTTTAAAAATTCCAGACAGACATACCCATGTAAGAAAAGGTATCTTTGCTAACTGGAGGTGGTGGCTCTGTGCTCTGCCTCACGTGCTTTGCACACGGCTCTGCCTTATCACCCTCATCCAAGGGCTCATGGAGTCGCTTGCTTGCTTTCCCTTGTGGTTCTTCTGCGTGTTTAGTTTTTTGCCCTGAAAGATAGAGTCTATTCAAAACCTGGAAACAACACAACATGAAATGATGGAGAATCCAGAAACTCACTGAGTCAGGCTTAAACATCCTGTGTGGGGCTCTGTAAAAAGGGAAAGACTAATGTCCTGGAAAGTGACTCTAAATTTTCCTTAAGAAGCTCCACAAGGGCAGGGTGAAGACCACAGCAAAGCTTCTGCTAAAGAAGAACGCTGGTCGCCATGCAGGCGGCAGAGATACCACGGGTGCTGAACCCTCTAGGGCTCCAAGTTTGAAAATCTGAGAGGCTCTTTCCCAAGAGAAAACAAGAACCCAGTTTTTCTACATAAGCTGAGAACAGACCATGGGACGTATTAAGAAAGGGAAGTGGAAGCCAAAAGGTATCAGGGTTGGGGCCCCGCAGGGACGGCACCGGCGGGCACTGCACGGGGAGAGGGGCACCGCACGGGGGGGGGGGGGGGGGGGGCACCACACAGCGGGGAGGGGGGACTGCACAGGGGGAGGGGCACTGCACGAGGGGGAGGAGGGGGGACTGCACGGGGGGAGGGGCACTGCACGAGAGGAGGGGCACTGCACGGGGGGGAGGGGGCACTGCACGGGGTGGGGGCACTGCACGGGGTGGGGGCAGCACTGGCCGAGCGCTACCTCCAGAGTGGACCCAAGGGTGACCCTCAAAGGATACTCATACCCACTCAGGCTATAGCTCGCTTAACTCTCTCATGTACTTATGGCAGCTGACGCAGAAGAATGAGACCAGGATTCAAACAACTGGTTTCGATCTGAGTTCTACCCTTCATCAGCTGTGAACTCCATCAGATGACTGCACCCATCACAGCTGCTGTCCAAGGAGGCACTCGGTGACCTGAAGCCGCTTTCCCTGCACTTCCCTTTCATGGAGCAGAAATTTCTCACAGAGGAGATCTCGAAAACCACCACCTTAACCCAACACTGGAGTGCACTTCCTGCCCTAACCCTAAACCAGTGCATTTACTGAGCACTGACTAGACAGGCATCGGCTGGAGCCTCCTGCCTGGCACAGCCTCTCGTCCCACACGTCTCAGAGGAATGCTAAGGCCAGCCTGGCAGAACTGCAGGGAAGTTTCCACTACCTCCAGAGCAACACTGGTATTTCCACTCTGATGCACTTGTATTTCCTCATATTTACCTTGAAAATACTCCTCTAGGGGACTTCCCTGGTGGTCCAGTGATTATGAGTCTGCTTGCCAATACAAGGGTTACAGGTTCGATCCCTGGTCTGGAAAAACCCTACATGCCCAAGAGGTAACTAAGTCCCTGCACCACAACTACTAAACCCCACGCGCCTAGGGCCCATGCTCCACAATCAAGGGTTATCCCCACTTACAGAAGCTAGAGAGCATGGCCTTGCATCAAGGAAGACCCAGCACAGCCAAAAATAAATCTTAAGAAAAAGAAAAAGGACCCAGCCAAGACAAGACTGAAACTTCCAAACTAGCTTTCTATACTGATTTCCCACCTGGGGAGAAAATGGAACTGTCACATCACACCCCTGTTGAAAGGCTGCTGGCAGATGGAGGAGGCAGCGGCCACACAGGAGGGTGGGTCTCCTCTACTTTGGAAACTCACATTTCAGGGCAGATTCCCAGCAGGACCTGCCTCTCCCAGAACTCCGCTCTGCCCAAAATGGTCACGACAGCCCAGAGGAGTACTTGTTCAAAGCTTGAGCACCTCAGTGAGCTCGAGACTGCTCAAAAGAAGCTGATTTGAAATAGTCTCCTCTCAGCCTTCATCCACTGCCGTAAAAAATGCCTGAGTAAAGTTCATGAAAATAAAAAGCACTTCTTCAGGGTAGGTTATAGTTTAAACTTTTGTGCGCTGAAGCAGTCACTCTCAGTGTCCCTTATGTTAGTCCTTAAACGTCAACTAACTCTACTTTCTAACATGGGAACTGGGGGAAGTTCCAATTGCAGGACTCCGTCTAAGGTAAACAGGAAATGCCACAGAGGTGCATGCTGGGAAAAGAACTACATTCGTCATTTTACAACTAAAGCCCATTCAACCCACGAACAAGAGCGCGTATTCTTAAAGGTGGGATTAAGCACAGTGAGGGGCCTGAGTCCTGGCTTGTCTCTAACACTGTTACCAACAGCAGTCCCTAAGCTAAAATGCTTTCAGCCCATTTCCTAATCTGTAAAATGGAAACGACCAAAATATCTCCTCTCTGTGTTTAGAAGAGTAGCTATATAGAGCATAGCAGAGGACAGAGGAGCCTGGCATGCTACAGTCCATGGAGTCACAAAGAGTGGCAGACTTAGCAACTGAACCACCACCACAACATATAGATCAAGAGAATCCTGGGCTTTGACAAACTTTGAATAGGCTGCTGCTGCTGCTAAGTCACTTCAGTCGTGTCTGACTCTGTGCGACCCCACAGACGGCAGCCCACCAGGCTCCGCCGTCCCTAGGATTCTCCGGGCAAGAACACTGGAGTGGGTTGTCATTTCCTTCTCCAATGCATGAAAGTGAAAAGTGAAAGTGAAGTCGCCCAGTCGTGTCCAACTCATAGCGACCCCATGGACTGTAGCCCACTAGGCTCCTCCGTCCATCGGATTTTCCAGGCAAGAGTGCTGGAGTGGGTTGCCATTGCCGTCTCAGTTCAACAGGCTAAAATGTCACCAACATGTGAGCTGTGAGTACCTCCTGAATCACTGGGGCTTGCAGACCTTCTGACAAAGGCCCAAGCTTCCTCCTCTGTGGCGAACTTCTTAAATCTGGCTGCAGGAAACCGGTCCACCTGTGCTCTGCATTCATCCCTGAAACAAAAGGCAGTGTTACCGCGTTCCCTGCTCTGCTATTTACCCTACTTTTTAACGGACGACTTTCTCAGGTTGGGAACAGTGTGAAAAATGGTGAGGCTGTCAGCTCCTCAGAGGCAAAGGATCATACCTTAGTGTTTGTAGTATATCTTGCATGTCCAACCCTTCACCCTGTTTCATGCTATGTGCCAGCCAGACAGTACACTCACACCATAAGTAGCCTTCCTCAAAGCATATTAGAACTTTTGAGTCTTTAATTACTTCATTACAACATAAAGATCAGCTTCTGAGGTGCCTCTTCCTCACTGCATGGCCGCAGGGGGGAACACCGCGCACTCACAACACATACACAGGTAACAGACCTCGATAATGCAGGGGGAAGAGTCCTGGTCCTGGAAGCATAACACCTGGGTTCAAGACCTACATTTGTCACTTACTCGCCCCCTGAATTTATGTAACACAGGAACTGCACCCAAAAATGAGAATCCCATCTAACTCACAGGATTGTTACGGGGATATAAACACTAGTTGACAAGAATTTCTTTTTAAAAGCAGAAGATGACATTAGGCGTTGAGCTCCATTATGTGTCACCGTTTGGAAACTCTTTGCGTGCAAAAGAAGGGAAGAAGTGAAGTGATGTCACTCAGTCGTGTCCGACTCTTTATGACCCCATGGACTGTACCCTACCAGGCTTATCAGTCCATGGAATTTTCGAGGCAAGAATAATGGAGTGCATTGCCATTTCCTTCTCCAGGAAATCTT
The DNA here is from genome assembly GCF_963930625.1 of Muntiacus reevesi. NCBI lineage: Eukaryota > Metazoa > Chordata > Mammalia > Artiodactyla > Cervidae > Muntiacus > Muntiacus reevesi. The sequence continues at coordinate 41,182,722 of NC_089258.1, read as the reverse complement.
CGCGACCCAGGGATTGAACCCGGGTCTCCCCCATTGTAGGGAAACGCTTTACCGTCTGAGCCACCAGGAAGGATTAAATATAAATAATCCTCTGGTCACCCCCTGACTGTAAGTGACGTTTCTGATACTCCCAGCAAACACGAAGCGGAACCGAGGCCGACGACGTCAGGGCCCCCACGCACCTACCCCAAGAGAGGGCCGCGGGCTCCAAGGACTGCCGCCCCCTCGCCGCGAAGCCGCCCACACCGCCTTGGGCCGGTGCGGCTTGCTCACCAGGTCAGGAAGACTCCGGCCTTGCGGCCTCTCTTCACGGCATAGAACATGGCAAGACTGCGGCAGCTGGGGCTACTGCAGCCCACAATGGCCAAAGCCACTCTGTGCACCACGCCCAGGAGTCGGGTCATCGCTCATGCCCGGCCACCGCCGACCACCTCAGCTCCCAGCCGACCGCCGCCATCACAGAGCCCGAACTTCCGGTGGCGGCGCAGGGAGATGACGCAAATCCCGGTGCCGAGGGTGGGGCCCAGAGCCAAGCGCTCTTCTGACTCGTCAATTTGCCGGATGTCCGTGAGGACGAGACCAGGGCGGAAGTCTCGGGGTCCGGGCCCAGGGGGCAGAAGCGGGGGCAGGGACTTCCGGGGCGGGCCCCCGCGGAGACGTCTGGGGGCGGGGCCTGCGTGGGGGGCGTGCCGCCCGGCTCTCGCCCGCCTGCGCCCCTGGTAGCTGTTCAGGGCGTCTGGTGCTGTGGTGGGCGCTGGAGGCTCTGCGCGCTGGGCATCGGGTCCCCAGCCCCCGGCCCCAGGCCAGCCCTCCGTCTTCCGGGGCTTTCCCGGGGTGCGGGGTACACTCGGGGCCAGCCAGGCACGCGGATGGGCTGGTCTCCTCACCCACTGTTGTCCTGGCTGGAAAGACATTGGGGTCCACAAGGGAAAAGAGGGGTGGGTGCGGCAGAGAGAGGGGGGGAAGGGGGTGAGCCCGCACCCCGCCGCCGCTTCCATGGCCCCCTCAAGTTGGGGGGGCACGTTTCCCCACCTCCACCCAGGCGCTGTAACCAGAGGGATGTCCAGTACTTAACGCAGTGAGACCCAAGGGGAAATTTATGGGAACGCTAATGTCTTAGACTATTCTCTTAGACTATCAGTTCGGTCGCTCAGTCGTGTCCAACCCTTGCGACCCCATGAACCGCAGCACTGCAGGCCTCCCTGTCCATCACCAACTCCCAGAGTCCACCCAAACCCATGTCCATTGAGTCGGTGATGCCATCCAACCATCTTATCCTCTATCGTCCTCTTTTCCTCCTGCCCTCGAACTTCCCCAGCATCAGGGTCTTTTCAGATGAGTCAGCTCTTCACGTCAGGTGGCCAAAGTATTGGAGTTTCCGCTTCAACATCACTCCCTCCAATGAACACCCAGGACTGATCTCCTTTAGGATGGACTGGTTGGATCTCCTTGCAGTCCAAGGGACTCTCAAGAGCCTTCTCCAACACCGCAGTTCAAAAGCATCAGTTCTTCATCACTCAGCTTTCTTTATAGTCCAACTCTCACATCCATACATGACTACTGGAAAAATGATAGCCTTGACTAGACGGACTTTTGTTGACAAAGTAATGTCTCTGCTTTTTAATATGCCGTCTAGGTTGGTCATAACTTTCCTTCCAGGGAGTAAGCGTCTTTTAACTTCATGGCTACAATCACCTTCTGAAGTGGTTTTGGAGCCCAGAAAAAAAAAAAAAAAGCCAGCCACTCTTTCCACTCTTTCCTCATCTATTTGCCATAAAGTGATGGGACCAAATGCCATGATGTTAGTTTTCTGAATGTTGAGCTTTAAGCCAACTTTTTCACTCTCCTCTTTCACTTTCATCAAGAGGCTCTTTAGTTCTTCTTCACTTTCTGCCATAAGGGTGGCGTCTTAGACTATAATCTACCCAATATTTCACATTTTGTTCTGTAAGCAAATGGACTTCTTTAAAAGTCCTCTCCATTGACAAGCCTTCCTTTTCAAATAATAATTTTAATCTACCTAATTTTCAAACCAGTCCATCCTAAAGGAAATCAGTCCTGAATATTCACGGGAAGGACTGATGCTGAAGCTTCAATATTTTGGCCACCTGATGTGAAGAGCCGGCTCACTGGAAAAGGCCCTGATGCTGGGAAAGATTGAGGGCAGAGGAAGGGGATGACATAGGATGAGATGGTTGGATGGCATCACTGATTCAGTGGACAAGTTTGAGCAAACTCAGGGTGATACTGAAGGACAGGGAAGCCTGAGTGCTGCAGTTCATGGGGTCAAAGAGTCAGACAGGACTTAGCAACTGAACAAAAACAACTTTCTTGAAGTCTTCAGTTCAACAAATGTTACTGAACACCTATGCTGTGTGACCCAAGCCCCGGGGATACAAAATTGACAAAGACAGAGATAGGCCTGTGAACAGACAGATGACATCTCAAGAGAAAAGTGTGTGCCAGGCAGGGGGAGTGAGCCAGTGCCTGGGGGGCCAGGGAATGCAGTAGAGCAAGAGTAAGATTTGAAGGATAAAAGGAGCGTTCACTCAGGTGAGTTAGGCAGAGAAGGAAGTCTGATACTCCAGGAAGAAGGAGCAGCAAGCATGTGATAAGTGTGTTCTTGCCTGTGAACTCAATGAATATCCATTTAAAACATTTCAGCTTTACTAATTTAAATTGGCTCTTGTCCATTGCTCATCCCTGTTGTTATTGCACTTCAAAGTAGCTTCTTTCAAAAAAGTTGCCCTTAAAAATCAAGTAATGATTGATGCCCACATCTCTCCTGTGAATATATGATGAGAGTTAGGGACGGCCCAGTGACCACTCTCAGGAGCCCGTTCTTGAGATTGTTCATTCTCCCTTTGCCCAGGGCCTCGGGAGCTCCTGTGGCCTCCTGGTATGCACAGACCAGGGCCTTGGAAATGTTACTTTTGACCTACTTTCTTTAGACTCATCACTCAATTACCTCCTCCTAGTGGTACAGGTTAAATTGTGGACACAGGTGGCACCTGGAAGAGCTGACTTCTGATTGAGAAGCTGAAGTGGAAGTAAGTCAGGGCAGTGAGTCAAAAGCAAGTATCTTCAAAGCTTGGAAAGAACTGGGATTGTCAGCCAGATATGAAATGATAACAGTTGTGCAGGATATGGACACAGCTGTGGACTGCCGTGTTGCCTGGAGGAGGAAAGAGGCTGGGCCCCTGGGAAAGTGCTGCCTGACTGCTGCCCGCCTCCCACTAGCTTGACCCTTGGGTCCGACCTATTTCATTAAGACTAGTTTTTTCGTGTAAGTTAGCTGACTGTGGTCCTTTATCACAGAGTACTCATCACCCCTACAAAGTTGTGGTTTGAATTATCTGAGTATGTTCAGAAAATCATCTGAGTGGCTTTCTGCAATTAGAAAACTGTTTCTTCTGGCATTTTTGTTGACTGATAACTGTAAATGTTTTTTTGTCTTAATCTCTGGCTTCAAGTGTGTGACTTTACTTACCCTGGGCAAAAACTGGCCCATTCTCAATAAGGTACTGAGCCCTGAACCAGAGTTGGAAGATACTGCCAGGGGGTATTTGCCCAGGGGTGGGGGGTGGGGCTGAGTGGCAGAAGTGATGCGGTGCGGCTGTGACGTGGCCCCCCAGATCTGCTACTCTCTGCCCCTGAGCTGTGAAGGTGACAGTGTTGACTGAAAATTTCAGCCCCACAATTTCCAGCTGTATTAATTCAGTGAGTTGCTTAAAGTCTCTGTTCTATGGTTTGAAAAATGGAGATGCTGCTGCCATGTCCGGTGGCTGAGTATCCAGACTGTGTGTGGATAATGTGGTTGATACACAGCGTGTCTGCAAATGCACCAATTCTTTTCCTCTTGTGCGTGTTTCATGAAGATGCCCGGGAAAAATGGTGTTGTGTTTGATGAGATATATATATACTTGCTCATGAAGATGAGCAAGTAATCAGTTTGTGATAAAAATCAAATGTATTAATATTTCTATAATTTAGATATTAATATCTCAGCAATCACCATCTGCCTACTGATAGTTCACCTGTATTTCTACAGGCCACCTATTGTAATAGGGGAAAAGTGACCTTGAGACTCTCCAGAAGAAGCCAGTGACCTCGCTTCAATTAAATGCATAAGATTTTCACATTCATTACAGGCTTGCACATTTATTTTACTCACATGCTCCTTACATTGGCTGATAGATAATACAATAAAAATCCTGCCAGCTCTAAGTGGAGGGGAGAGGAAACCTTCTGTTAAATTCAGTCCATTAATTCTTGATCAGACAGGCAGGTCCATAAATTCATTTTACACTCAAGGACTCATCAGTAACTCATCTTTTGTCATTTTATTATGAACATCAGGAGTTGTGATCTGCAGGGAAGAGAATTGTTTTGAAGTCTAAGCTCTCTCTCCCCCTTGACCTCTAGGCTTTCTGCCTCACAGAGCTGAGATAAAGCATTCCCAACACAGGATCATTTCTCATGGGCACTTTTATACAATAAACAAGTTAACTTTTTAAAGGAGAACTGATCTTGATTGTTTAACTGCACCCTCTGCCCTGGCAGTATTCTGTCCTGGGCCAGAACTACCCAGTGTAAAAAGTTAATTAGCAGAAACCTTAAATAGACCTGGGAGGCCAGAATGGGATCTCTCCTGCCCTGTGACAATGGCAGAGCCCAAGAGGAAGAGGGCTTCTCTTCTTTCCCGGCAGAGACTCGGCCAGCAAACAGCCACAGACTGTCTTCCACAGCCCCCCACCTCCCTCTTCTCCATAGAAGTGCGCTCTTTCCCTCGCTGTGCCAGAACTCCACACGGCTCACCATGGTGGCAGATCCTGAACTGCACTTCTCTGCTGACCCCGAATAACCCCGTCTTTGCTGGAGAAATACCTAGCAGTCTGTTTGTTTAAGGCCATCACTTTTCTTGTCCCTACAGGGGCCAGAGAAGGCTCCAGAGCACGTCTAGTATTGTAGCCACGCGTTCCGGGAAACACTCACTCAGGACAATGAAGATAGTGGAGTGCAGTTTGTTACACCAGCGGGGCCAAGGCAGAGTCTCCTCTTAGCTAAGGACCCCAACCAGTTTTCATGAAAACCTTATATACCCTAAGCATACATGCCCAAATCCACCTCCCCTAATTCCCTGAAACCAGTCTGAATAAAGGAAAAGAAAGATACAGTCAAACTTAACCCATGATTCATATGCCTTAAGCCTAGGTAGTTAACAGTGGACAATTATCAATAGGCCTGTGGTCATACCCCAATAAGCTTAATAGAATTTATGATCCTATTTGGTTACACAGATAATTAGGGTATTCTTTTAGGCTACAGAGAGTCTAGGTATGAGCCCTGGGGCTCTTCCTTCCGGGGGCCTGGTTTTCCAGTTGGTATGTTTCCATAGATACTGGGCATGTAGCTCAAAATTCACAGTCTGGCCCAAGATGGAGTCCTGCTTTCAAGATGGAGCCTGTTCTGTCTGTTTCCTCCTTCACTGGGTGAGCAAGGAGAGGTGGTACCCATGTTGCCCTGTTGGGCTCACTGCTTTCCCTGCTGACCCTGGAGTTTGAAGGTACATCTTTCTCGTGGATCCACGCTCACAGCCTCTTTGTGTGTGAGGTCCTCCAGGCTTTATGTGGGATCTATGTAAAGACTTCTTTCCAGTTCAGGCCTTGCTCTGTATGTGAGTTTGCCTTTGGCACTTCAGTCTCATCTTGAGATCAGACCATTTCAACCAAAGCTGGCTGAAAATGCCACTTGCCTGGTTCCTGGGAAGGGGTGTTTCAGACAATGGGGGCTTCCCAGATGGTTCAGTGGGTAAAGAATCTGCCCGCAATGCAAGAGATGCAGGAGCCTCGGATTTGATCCCTGAGTTGGGAAGATCTCCCAGAGGAGGAAATGGCAACCCACTCCAGTATACTTGACTGGGAAACCCCACGGACGGAGGAGCCGGGTGGGCTACCGTCCAAAGGGTCCCAAAGACTTAGCGCAGCGCATAGCACAGCTCCAGACAAAGCAGTGCTGAGTTTTTCCGCCTTTGGCCTTTTCCTTCTGGACAGAGACATTATTGCATTGCCAACTGGGAAAAATTGAAAGCAAAAGGAGAAGAGGGCGATAGAGGATGAGATGGTTGGATGGCATCAGAACTCAACAGACATGAGTTTGAGCAAGCTCAGGGAGATCGTGAAGGACAGGGAAGCCTGGTGTGCTGCAGTCCACGGGTTTGCAAAGAGTTGGAGGACAAGACTCAGCAACTGAACAACTGTGTATGGGAAGATGCAAGAGTCTGGGCTCATTGAAATCATTCCTTTCACATGCATCTCAGTATTTTCACACCCTGATTTCCTCAGGGCTCACTATAAGGAGAAGCTGCAGTCTGATAGCTTCTCCTGGCTGATACTGTTTCCTTCCTGAGTTCCCTCAGGGCTGGCCAACTCACCTTCAGAGCTGACTGCGATTACTGATGACTGTGACATTCTTTGTTTACTGATGTGGCAGGCAATATTCCATTTCTCAATATCTCGATTTCTTTAGTATTCCAGTTAATGAAACAGGCCAGTACCTTGTCCCTTTCACTTGAAAGAAAAACGATTCAGGGACAGTAACGCCTCAGGATCTTACTGAGAGTCCTCATTCTTCACAAATTCTGAAGGCTGACCCGGGTGTTACAAACTTCCCAAGGTTCTACTCTGTTGCAACATATAGATTTGCTTCTTTGCTCTCCTTCTTGAGCCTCCCCTCAGGAAGACAGCATCCACTTGCTAATGCTTTTATCCATAAAGGGACCTAGGATTACCAAAGAAAAACAGCAGTTTTTCCAAGCCAAGGTTCGACACTTAAGGCATCTGCTATCAGAACAGATGAAAAACCTGATCTCTCTAGCACTAAGTGACCTTCCTCTGACTTCTGGAAGGTAGATCTTCCTAAAGAAGGGGTGCTTTGTTGTTCACTCCCCCTCAACAGACACTGCTCTCCCGATCACTGCCCAGATGTCCTTTAATCCTGGGACGTACAAGCTCTGTTTCCACGTAGTACTTTCCTCTTGCAGGAACTTGAAATAATGTACTGACTTGAAGGTTCCTGTGGGATCTTCTTAAAAATACATCTTTTAATGTTCTGAACATTAAAAGGATAATAAGGGAATATTATGAACAATTCTACTGGCATAAATTCAACAATTTAAATGAAATGTACCAAACTGCCAAATTTCATCCAATATGAAAGAAATAATCTAAATATCCTTGTAACTTTTAAAGGAATGGAATTCATCACAGTAAAAACCCCCAGAAAAAGAAATCTCCAGCCCCTGACAATTTCACAGCTGAATTCAACCAAATGTTTGAAGAATTAACACTGATTCTACACAACTGTTTTCAGAAAATACAAGACAAGGGAGCACTTCCCAACTTATTTTATGCTGGTATTAACCTAAAACCAAAACCTGACCAAAACAGTACAAAAAAACAAAACTAGAGACCAATGTCTCTTGTGAATAGACATTAAAAATCCTCAACAAAATACTAATAAATGGATGATGAGAAACTAAATGAGACTAAGATGATGAGCCCAGTGAGAAAGAATTACACCCCATTACCAAGCAGGGTTTATTCCAGACATTCAAGGAAGGTGCAATATTTGAAAACCCATTAAAGTAGTCTACAATATTAACAGGCTAGGAAGAAAAACTCACATGATTATACTAATTGATGCATAAAGTGCATTTGACATAATCCCATTTATGATAAAAAAAAAAACCCAGAAAACAGGGATAGAAGGGAACTTCCTCAAAAATAAAAAACATCTACAAACACTTAATGCTGACATCATACTCACTGATGTGATGAAAGAGTGCTTTCCCCAAGGATGGGGAACAAGGCAAGACTGTCCTCTCCCACCAGGCCTTCCAGCAAAGTCCCGGAGACCAGAAAGAACTACTGGATGAACTTCGGAGAGCTGCTTTCGTGGAGTGGGAGATACAGAAGCCAGAGGAAAAAGTGGGCAAAGGAATGGAAATGGTTCATCAAGGGGGTTTGGAATGATGACCCAGGTAAGATCACAGGTCAGCTCTATTTTCTGTCTTCAACAAGTTCCAAGCTGACTCCAGTGAGATTATTAGTTGACCCCTCTCCCCCTAACATTAGAGAAGTATCAGTTCAGTTCAGTCACTCAGTCATGTCTGACTCTTTGTGACTCCAGGAGCTGCAGCACGCCAGGCCTCCCTGTCCATCACCAACTCCTGGAGCCTATGCAAACTCATGTCCATTGAGTCGGTGATACCATCCAAACATCTCATCCTCTGTCATCCCCTTCTCCTCCTGCCCTCAATCTTTCCCAGCATCAGTGTCTTTTCCAATGAGTCAGCCCTTCACATCAATTGGCCAAATTATTAGAGTTTCACCTTCAACATCAGTCCTTCCAATGAACACCCAGGACTGATGTCCTGTAGGATGGACTGGCTGGATCTCCTTGCAGTCCAAGGGACTCTCAAGAGTCTTCTCCAACACCACAGTTCAAAAGCATCAATTCTTTGGTGCTCAGCTTTCTTTATAGTCCAACTCTCACATCCATACATGACTACTGGAAAAACGATAGCCTTGACTAGATGGACCTTTGTTGACAAAGTAATGTCTCTGCTTTTTAATATGCTGTCTAGGTTGGTCATAGCTTTCCTACCAAGGAGTAAGCATCTTTTAATTTCATGGCTGCAATCACATAGAGAAGTATATATAGCTTTAAAAATCTGAGATGAACACAATCTTAGTAAAGGTTGCTTGAAATCTTAGAAATCACCTAGTGTAACGTTCTTGGAGAAGGCAATGGCAACCCACTCCAGTACTCTTGCCTGGAAAATCCCATGGATGGAGGAGCCTGGTAGGCTGCAGTCCATGGGGTCCCACAGAGTCAGACGCGACTGAGCGACTTCACTTTCACTTTTCACTTTCATGCATTGGAGAAGGAAATGGCAACCCACTCCAATGTTCTTGCCCAGAGAATCCTAGGGATGGCAGAGTCTGGTGGGCTGGTCTATAGGGTCGGACACGACTGAAGCAACGTAGCAGCCACAGCAGCAGTGTAATGTTCTAGCGTTTTCCACAACACCTGGCCCATGTGGACAATTGCTCTGGTAAATTCGACAGGTGAGGAAACTGAAGTTCAAGTAGATTATCTCCCCACAGCCAGATACTGTTTGCTAGGTTGGAAATGCCCTTCTCCCTAGTGACTCTTTGGCACCCCATGGACCGCAGAACGCCAGGCTTCCCTGTCCATCACAAACTCCTGAAGCTTGCTCAAACTCACATCCATCGAGTCAGTGATGCCATCCAACCATCTCATCCTCTGTCCTCCCCTTCTCCTCACCACAGATTAACTGCATCTCTTCCACAGAATTCCCTGGTTTCTTAAAGCATGAGTCCTCCTGGCCCCCTTTACTCATCTTACTCGTGTGTACTGTTATAACTTGTCATTATATATTCAGTCATACAATTTATGTTTTTTCACTAAACTTCCTTGGTGAGCTTCCCTGGTGGCTCAGTTGGTAAAGAATCCACCTACAGTGTGGGAGACCTGGGTTCGATCCCTGGGTTGGGAAGATCCCCTGGAGAAGGGAGAGGTTACCCACTTCAATATTCTGGTCTGGAGAGTTCTATGGACTGTGTAGTCCATGGGGTTGCAAAGAGTCGGACACGACTGAGCGACTCTCACTTTCACTATCTAAACTGCCATCTCCCAAGGGCAAGGGTCCAGTGGGTTTTCCTTATAGCTAGTATAGAACACACACCTAGACAATTATTTGTGAATTGTATTTTTCGCTCCTCTCTAGGGCAGGAAGTCCTTTACACACGTATTTCAAGTGACAGGATAGTAAGCATTTTTCCAATAAAAAATTATTCTGTGTCGAATTCTTGACCCACTCTCAGGCCATTTGCCATTCCCAAATCTTTCACCACACCTGGACTAAATTTAGCTGTCCAGCTTGAGCCCTGACTTTCCCTAAGCATCCCTCGTCCGCTTCCTGGAATTGCGCCCTGTTTGGCCCCAGGTCTTTGCAGATGGTGACTGCAGCCATGAAATTAAAAAACGTTTGCTCCTTGGAAGGAAAGTTATGACCAACCTAAACAGCATATTAAAAAGCAGAGACATTACTTTGCCAACAAAGGTCCGTCGAGTCAAAGCTATCGTTTTTCCAGTAGTCATGTATGGATGTGAGAGTTGGACTATAAAGAAAGCTGAGCACCAAAGAATTGATGCTTTTGAACTGTGGTGTTGGAGAAGACTCTTGAGAGTCTCTTGGACTGCAAGGAGATCCAACCAGTCCACCCTAAAGGACATCAGTACTGGGTGTTCATTGGAAGGACTGATGCTGAAGCTTCCAATACTTTGGCCACCTGATGCAAAGAACTGACTCATTGGAAAAGACCCTGATGCTGAGAAAGACTGAAGGCAGGAGGAGAAGGGGATGACAGAGGATGAGATAGTTGGATGGCATCACGGACTCAATGGACACGAGTTTGAGTAAACTCTGAGAGTCGGTGATGGACAGGGAAGCCTGGCGTCCTGCGGTCCATGGGGTCGCAAAGAGTCGGACACGACTGAGCAACTGAACTGAGCTGAACTCCCCCTCTTGGGGTGGCTTTTCAGCTCCCGGCCGCCTCCACCACAGATATTTCTAGACGTCTCAGAATCGTCGGCCGCACCAAGTAGTCGATACTAGAGCCCACTGTGGTTTGGAAAACCACATTTATTCGTAAAGCAATTCGTTCCCAAAGCGCTTTCACAAGCATCTCAATTGGTCCTCCACAGCCCAAACGGAACCCAAGTCTCCGGTTCCTTTCCATTACTTCAGCTGGGACGTTAAGCTTCCTCCTGTTAAGTTATGCTTCTGGTCCTGTCTCCGGGTGTAGCCCAAGCTGTTTTCCTAGGGCTGACCTGGGTCGCCTGACAGACTCCCGCCGGGGCCACCCACCACCCGCTTGGAACCTAGACAGCCCACAGGAGAATTCCGCGAGCCGCGGAGACAAGGATAACTGCCGAGCCGAAAAGCCTTCCCAGCTTTCCGGCCCTCAGGAGCCCCTTCCGGGGACTCTCTAGGCTGCCTCCGCGTCTCAGTGGTTCTTCCGGTTTCTCTACTCGCGCTATTCCCGCCTCTTCCCCTCCGCCGCCGGGATTTAACGAACTCTCGCGAGGTTTAGGCCTCTTCCTAGGCCTGTTCGAGTCGGCAGCGGCAAAAACCTTTGGCCGCCTCTGCAAGGTACGTGATTCGTGGGCGCCTTGCCGGTCCGCCGGCTTCGGGGGGCACACGTCTGCGGCCCCCGGGTGGGGATGCGGCCGATTGTCCGGCTCGGGGGCCCCGATGGCTTGTGCGGGGGAGGATGGGGCCGGCCGCTCCCTCTGAGCGCCCTGTGCTTCCAGGTCCCGGCCATGTTCAGCTCCAGCGCCAAGATCGTCAAGCCCAACGGCGAGAAGCCGGACGAGTTCGAGTCGGGCATCTCCCAGGTGAGGGGGCGGGCGAGCCGAGGTCCCGACGGGGGTCGGGGTGAATGAAGGCTGCGCGCGCTGAACATGGGCTGCGCCCTCTGCCGCCCCGCAGGCCCTGCTGGAGCTGGAGATGAACTCGGACCTCAAGGCGCAGCTGCGGGAGCTGAACATCACGGCCGCCAAGGCAAGGGGGGCCCCCGGGGTGGGCTTCGGGTCCCCCCAGGACGGGGCGGGGCTCGGGCACGTGCGCGGGCCGCCGGGAGGGCCGGGGCCACTCTCCCTGCCTAACTGCATCTCTTCTCTTCCCGCTTCGACACTAGGAGATCGAAGTTGGCGGTGGCCGGAAAGCTATCATCATCTTCGTCCCCGTCCCGCAGCTGAAGTCTTTCCAGAAAATCCAGGTGCGCCTGGTGCGCGAGCTGGAGAAGAAGTTCAGCGGGAAGCACGTCGTCTTCATTGCCCAGGTGCGCCCGCGGGGCACGTGTCGGGTCGCTGGAGTGAGGGCTTGTGTTGGTAGAGTCACTGGTCGGTGCTCGCACCAGGTTAACGAGATAGGGGGTACTGCTGCTGGCTGGCCACCTGTTGCGAAGACCTGACTCCTTGGAAAACACCCTGATGCTGGGAAAGATTGAAGGCGGGAGGAGAAGGGGACGACAGAGGAAGAGATGGTTGGGTGGCATCACCGACTCGATGGACATGAGTTTGAGTAAGCTCTGAGAGATGGTGATGGAGAGGGAAGCCTGGCATGTTGCGGTCCGTGGGGTCGCAAAGGGTCGGACAGGAGTGAGCGACAGAACTGAGCTAAATTGCTGTTAATGTTAAAGCGGCCTCAATGCCTGCCTTGGTTGCAGTGCCATAAAGGTAGTGGGTTGTGCAAAGGTGATGAAGGTAAGATGTGAACTTGGCGCTTGCTCCGCCTGGTGGGATTTCTCAGCAGGCTCACACCATCCTGGGGAATTACATGTAGATGTTGGGAGGAAAAGGCATGCTAAGGAATTGTTGATAGGGTAAGGAGAAAATGGTTAAAAGGCTGTTCTTGTTTTTTAAGTTAGATTGGGCCTTCCTGCAGACAGAAATCTATAGGACTTAAGTACTTGGCTTATGAGGAAGTCAAGGCGTAGTATTCTGACTTAGTACCTGTAAGTGGGTGGTGGGTTGGATGAAATGTGAACAGGCATGTTATATTTGGGGGATCAGTCACATTTTTACAGTTACATTTTAATATAAGCTATGGGTTCTGAAAGGGAAAATGAGGTCAGGAAGTACTTCAGAGATTCTTACTCACTTGTTGGGTCTAGGTTGTGTAACTTTCTGGAGCTTTGAATTTATTCAGCCATTAAGTCCTTTGTTGTTAAAAGTTTGTTGCATGATAATTTTTCCCTTACAGAGGAGAATTCTGCCTAAGCCAACTCGAAAAAGCCGTACGAAAAATAAGCAGAAACGTCCCAGGAGGTAGGTTTTATCAGCATCAAAAATGTTGATTGGCATGGGTTGTTTATAGTAAGATTTATAGTAAGTTTTTTTAAATTAAGTGTGGATGATGGAGGAAAGCCGTTCACATGGGGATTTTTATCAAGTAACGTGGTTTCTGTAACTGTGTGTGAAATGTTTTAAGGTTGATTCTGGAGGTAAGAATTACATACAGTCACGTAGGTGGTACAGTAGGTTGCTGGGCTCACAGAGGTGAGACTTTGATTCAGTTCTTCGGGTGAAGGGTGGGAGCAGTGAGGAGGGATCTGGTTGAGTGTGGTGGGGTGAAGCACGCCAGTGTGGAGGTGAGCAGTACGTGTGTGCTCAGTTTTTACTTTTGCTGTGGATTTGAGGTTGAAAAACTGGGCTTGTCTGTTGGCTCATGGCACAGGTTAACGGTGTTGCTGGCGTTTTTTTTTTATTGTTGCTGGCATTTTAGATGCATGTTTTATGAACTTGATTGGCCTGTAGGTTATCTCCCGTAAACTAGATACTGGAGGTTGGCTCCTTGGTCTGGGCTTACTGGTATTTTGTTGAAGTCGCTGATTCCACACACTTGGTTTATTGGGTCCCTGCAGGCCCTGCGCTTGGGCAGTTTGAGAAAGGACTTTAGCATCCCTGCTCACGGGGTAAAGGGTATCACTCAGCCTCCATTCAGCTGGTGTCCGTGGTGCTGGCGTCCGAACTCAGTATTGTCTTGAACCCGGGAGTGCCTGGAAGCAGGGCGTGAGGCGTCTGTAGTGTTGTGGGCAGGTGTTGCCGGTGCCAGCGTGGAGGATGGAGAGGCAGTGGGAGGCCGGAAAGGCGGGTGCCGGGTGTTATGGAACTTGCACTGTAGCTGCTTTGATCTTGTTTTCAGGGCAGTTGGAGTAGCACTGAAATGTAGAACTTTTTTGGGGAACGGCTATTCTGGACAGTTGGCAGGAGATCAAATACAGGGATAATCAAGAACGTTTAGTTTGTTAACGCTGATACTTAAGTAGTTTTGTAGCCTCTGACAACCTGAATTAGCCCTCGAATATAAAAGCAGACCCAGTGAAGGTCCTCTGCTCTGCACACAGTGAAGGCGCTGACCCCCAGATCTGTAGCCTTGGTTCTCCCTCGTCCCAAACCTGTCTCCACTTCTCAGCTGATGACATCAGCCTTTCCCAGTGACCTGGTCCAGACCCGAGTCTTCCCTTCCCCTGCACTGAGCGATCCCACCCATGTCCAGTCTGCTTTCCTGCCTTTGGCTTCTTTTCCTTCTCTGTGCTCATCTTTCTCCTGCATGAGTTACATGCAGGGTCCGGTTACTTTCCTCCTGAAGCAGACTTGTTCTGCTGCTTCGTGATTGGTAAGTTGTGCAGCCACTGCTTTCCCTCAGAGAGACTTTAGATCGGCTAGAATTTGAGACCAGCTTGGATTCTGTTCTCTGCGGTTTTTTTTTTTACTCCGTTTTGAAGGAAGTAATTAACTGTCCATGGTGTGTGCTTAGCCAGTGGTTAACAGCCATTCGGCGACGGGGCTGACTGTCTGATTTGTTTGCTGGGAGATGAGGAAGCTGCTTTTGGTCTTGGAGCAGTGAGGCTTTGCAGTCATTTAGGAGCCCCTTCTGTGTGTGGAGCTGCTGGACAGGAAGAGACGGACGTGCTGTCTGAGCCCTGAGGGGTGAATAAGACCTGGACGCGTTCCGTAATGAAAGGGAGCCCTGCAAACATTGGAAATGAGAACAGTCTCTTAATTCTCTCATTCCTGGTATCCTGTGGTACAGAGCTGATAGGCTAGAAGTTTGGGGTTAATTGAACCTTGTCAGGCAGCCAGATGGGTTGTGAATTTGGAGTCATATCCAGGAGAGGAGCAAGGCTCCCTTGGCAGGGGAGGGCTGCCCCTGTGATGGGGTGGGCTGAAATTGGGACCCTCATGGGAGGGGCTACATCCTAGAGTCTGGGATAGAGCAGTGTCCTTTGGGCGGGGTGTTGCCTCATTCCACTGCAGTAACAGTGAGGGACTTTGGTGCATCTTAGAGGCCAGGGAGCCCTCAAAGTGTCTTCGGTAGGTAAAGCCTGTGGTGATATCTATAATCATTTGACAATACTGGAGAAGATTGTTTTGGAAGAGAAAAGAGGTACTGTAGTGATTTAGTTGAGAATCATGTGAATGACAACCTAAAGGTGTGTCCAGAAATAAAAGTCATCACCAATGTCCTTTTCCTGGAGACGATCACTGGTGACAGCTGCTGTGTGTGGTTTACGGCCCGCTGAGCTTTTGCAGTGAGATGGTAGCGTGTGTGTCTGCCTCTCCTCGTGAGACAGCAGCTCTGCTGTGACATGAGCCGGAAGGGTGTGACTCGTGTTATAAAGCTCGTGTTGCTGTGGCCTCAGGAACCTGGCGCCCCCACTCGGGGTTGGGCTTGCGGAGGTGCCCTGGGGTTCCCAGGAGGCAGACCTTGCTGGGTTTCTCACCTCTGTCGCTGTGTTCTTCAAGCCGCACTCTGACCGCCGTGCACGACGCCATCCTGGAGGACTTGGTTTTCCCCAGTGAGATCGTGGGCAAGAGGATCCGCGTGAAGCTTGACGGCAGCCGACTCATAAAGGTCCATTTGGACAAGGCTCAGCAGAACAACGTGGAACACAAGGTAGTGGGCCAGCCTCCCAGGGAGAGGCCCAGACGCAGACCCAGCGGAGTGCAGCCCAGCGCTCCCCGTCGGCTCCGGACCCCGCCTGTGGGCCCGGCGCCGACGGCCTTGTGGGCTATAGATCAGGTTAAACTGGGAGATGTTTTAAACACTGGAGTTGTTTTAAATTGTTAGGAGAAATGGAAGTGAAGTAATCCTCTGGTGTGTTAGGCTGAACTTAGGGCTGGGTGGTGGTCAGTATAGAACCTGGGGAGAGCTGTCCTTTAGCTTCATTCCCGGTAAACCGTCACCGAGGGTCTCCGAGTGCCCCAGCGGAGCCACGCTCGGTGGGGGTGTGGAGTCCTTTCCCCTCACCAGAGACGAGCTTGTCCCATTTGGGACTGCAGACGGCACGTCCCCTGTCTTTGTTGTGACGATTTATCTCTTCTCTCGTAGGTTGAAACATTTTCTGGTGTCTATAAGAAGCTCACGGGCAAGGACGTTAATTTTGAATTCCCAGAGTTTCAGTTATAGACAAATGACTAAATAAAATATTATTCACGGTACTGTTCTGGGCGTGGCTTTCGGACCTGCAGAGCTGTCTGGATTTCCGCGGCGCTTCCTGCCCGAGTGGGGGCCTTGGACCCACGGCCTGTGGTCGGGGCCCTGTGTCGGTCTCGGGTGCACGGCACAGTGGCCCCCGTACACGTGCGTCCGTGTTTCTGGTTCCCGCCCGTTGTAGGTGGTCACACGCACGGGTGTAGTTCATGTGTCCTCTGTTACAGAGCGGAGCCCACTTTTAAACCGCGGGGTTTGTCTTGGGGTCCGTGACTGGCCGAGGGCCCCGCTGCCCCAGTCCCCCGCTGCCCCAGCCCCCTGGTGGACTGACCACCTCCAAGGCTGCCCCTGCTCCTCCCATTCTTCCTCCCCTGTGGCCTGAGGAGCCTCACCTTGGGCCTGTGGGCCAGGTCTCCCTTCAGTGATGGGTGGTTTGTTGACTTGTTCTATGCTGGACCAGGAAGCTGGGCAACAAGGGAGGGGGCAGGACTCAGCTGCCTTCGAGAGCCGCCTCCCGTGGGGGCCCTGTGGTGGGGTCTGCACTGGCAGCCACAAGCCCGGAGCTCGCTGGAGGGAAACACCTGGGTCCGAGCCTGGCCACCCGAAGCTGAAGCTGCAGGGATGGGCCATCTCCAGGGTTTCAAAGTCCTCCGGCCAATTCTGAGCTGCCGCCTCTACCAAGATCCCTCATGGCCTCGGGACCTTCAGGTGTCACATGCTGTGACGCCTCTCACCACCACGGGGCCCTGTGCGCTCCACGTTGGCGTCCTTGCCCCTGCTGGCTGGGCGCCTGTGTCGAGCTAGCAGGCCGTGTGGACGGGGCGGGTGGCCTGGTGTCCCTCTGCCACCAGGAGCTCTGGAGAAGTGAAACCTTGAGGAGAAGGCGAGCGAGGTTGACGTCCTCGTGGACAAAGTGTCCGGAGATATGGCCGCACAGAGGTGACCTCTGGGGAAGAGTCCCAGCTGGAGACACTTGGGCTTTCTGTGTGTGTCCAGATGTCTCAGTTATGCCTGAGAAATGTAAATAATAACTGGGACGTGGGCCAGATTCTCGTCTGAACCCTCGGAAGTGGCCCAGCTCTCTGGCGGTCAGTTTGGGGTAGGGGTCAGTGGGGTGAAGAAGAGGAAGACAGGAGGCCCCAGAGGAGAAGCACCAGTGATGCTGGAGGCTTTTTAATACTTATTTGCAAGGCAGGTATAAACGCAATTTGTGATCTAGAAACAGCTATAATTTACAATGTACTTCTTGTACTTCAAATACGCAAGTTAAAATCACAGAAATGCACATCAAAACCACAAGCTATCACCTCACACCTGTCAGAATGCTGGTCATAGAGGTAACAGAATGGAGGTAACAACTCTTGAAAACAACTCAAGAAAACACTGGTGGAAATGTATCAGTGCGGCCGCTGCAGAAAAGCATGCAGCTTCCTCAAAAAAGGAGTTGCCAAACGATCACACAGTTCCACTTCTGAGTATTTATGCAAAAGTAATAAAAACGTCAAAGGATGTCTGTCCTCCCAGGCTTGGTGCAGCGTTATTCACAATAGTCAAGGTACTGAAACCTACCTTGTCACGGGACAAATGGATAAAGCTACAGATAGAGATGTGCAATCAAATACTCAGTCGTGAGGAGGAGGGGCGTCCTTCATTGACGATAACATGCTTTTACCTGACGTCATAAGCCAAGTGAGATAATCCAATGGAAAGACACTGATTGTAACTTTCACGTGGATCTGAGGAAGCCAAACTAGAAAGGCAGTGGTTGCCAGAGTGGTGCTGGCAGGCGGGGACTGGGAGAGGGGTTTCAGGGTACAAGTGTGCAGTTAGCAAGTCCTGGAGAGCTGAGAGCGCAGTGTAGTAAACACTGACAGCAATGTTGTGTTAAAACCGTCAAGGTTCCTGAGAGCTAGATCTTAATTATTCCCACAAAAAAAAGAAATGACAGACTTCCCTGGTGGCTGAAGACTCCACTCCCAGTGCAGACGGCTTGGGTTTGATCCCTGGTCAGGGAACTAAGTGGAGAAGGCAGTGGCAACCCTCTCCAGTGTTCTTGCCTGGAGAATCCCAGGGACGGTAGAGTCTGGTGGGCTGCCGTCTATGGGGTCACACAGAGTCGGACATGACTGAAGCGACTTAGCAGCAGCAGCAGCAGCAGGAGGGAACTAAGATCCTGCATGCCGCAGTTAAGACCAGTCAGCCAAAAAATTTTTAAATAAACATTTAAAAGAGCAATGACAACTCGGATGTAGTGAAGTGCTAACTGATGCCACCCCTGTAGGCAACCATATTCCGTGTTCAGATGTATCAGATCAATGTGCTATACACCTTGGTCTTAAATGTCATGTGTCAGATATGTTTCAATTAAAAATACAGTTTTTGTTTTAAAGAAAAAAAAAATGCTTGCCCTTTGTCAAGATGAGGAAATTCCCCATCAGTTCCCATTTTTCTGAGAGTTTCTATCATTGAAGTGTGTTGGATTTTGTCAGATGCTTTTTGCCTCAACTGATGTGACATGTAGCTTTTCTGTGTTAGTTTATTAGTATGGTGGATCACTTTAGTCGATTTTTCACTTTAGCCGGTTTTTGAATATCGACCCAGCCTTGCATCCCCAAAATACCCCACAGTCATAGCTTATAAATCTTTTCCTATATTGCTCAATTCTGTTTGCTAATACTTGGCTAAAAATTGACTTCATCTACACATTTTTTTTTTTTTTTTTTTGCATCCATAATCTTTTGCGAGTGTTTGGTCTATACTTTTCTTTTTGGTAGTGTCTTTGGTTTTGGTATCAGGGTAACACTAACTTTATAAAATAAATTGGTAAGTGTTTCCCCCCACCCCCTTCTGTTTCCTGGAAGAAGTGTATGGAATTAGTTTTTCTTTAAACATTTGGCAGAATTCTCCTATGAAACCATCTGGCCTAGAGATTTCCTTTTGGGAAGATTTAAAATTACGAGTGTGGTCCCCTTAATCGCCCCAGGCCTGTTGGCTTCTCTTTCGTGGTGAGTCCAGTGGTGGCAGCTCCTGTTTTCCAGGAAGTGGTCTGGTTCCCTCTGAGTTGTCGGGTTGATGACTTGAAGAAACAGTCTGTTCTTCCTCATGCCTCTGGGGATGTGTGTGGCATCTGTCAGTCCCTACTTTTGTAATTTGTGACAACTTCTCTTGCCAGTCTTAATAAATGTTCATCTTTGAACCCAGCTTTTTGTGATCCTAATTTGCTAAGTGTCTTATTAAGCGACACCCCCAGCCCCCGCGCCCCACTTCCGGCCACATGGAGGCTGGATCCATCCAGTCATGGATTTGGCTTGTGTTGCCTTAAATGAATTCCAGTGAGTGGAGGGCTTTGGGGATCTCACCGTGGGTTAGGGCTTCCCAGGTGGCGGTAGTAAAGAACCCCGCCTGCCAATGCTGGGGACATGAGAGACGTGGGTTCGATTTCTGGGTCGGGAAGATCCCCTGGAGGAGGGTGTGGCAGCCCACTCCAGCATTCTTGCCTGGAGAGTCCCCATGGACAGAGGAGCCTGGCGGCTACAGTCCATAGAGTTGCAGAGTCAGACACGACAGAAGCGACTTAGCACACAGATTAGGTCTCGGCAAGCAGCAGGTGAGTACTTCATGGTTTTAGAGTGAAACCCACACGGAAAAAAAAAACACAGTATGTCAGCCTGTATTTATTGCTCTGTGTGTGATATCAGGTGATAATTGTCACTCTCCTTTCTACTCTCCTGCATTCCCACAATATGCATGCTTATTTACTCAAAAAAAGATAGAGGAACAGAAAAGATGCATAAAGAAGGGACTGATGTGGAAGTCTGGGGGGAAGAGTGAGGGGCCCTGAGACCCCGACATCTCACACATCCCCGAGTTCCCACACTCCCTCCTCCGCCCGAGGCTTTGCAAACAGGAAGCCGTTTGCAGATAAGGATGCAGCCCCGGCCCGAGTCACTGGCCGTCTGACAGCCAGGCCACTCGCCCGACGTGGGTCTGAGTGCAGGCCCCAGGCCGGGGTGCAGAGTCCCCGCGGCCGCGGCCAGGACGCCCCTCCGCCTGCTGTGCGCCTCAGGTAGGGACTCTGCCGGCCCCTCTGCAGCCTGGGGGCGGGACACGGGGGGACCCCGCGGAAGATGCTGGGGCCGCGAGGCGTGGCTGCTGGGGGGCGCTAGGGGTACTGGGAGCGGGGCGGAGTGGTCTACTCCGGGTCGGCCAGTCGCAGGGACCAAGGCCAGGTTAATGCTCTGGTTCATGGTGGAGACCGCCCGGAGCCCACCAAGGAGAAGCACTTAGTCTACCAGTTACTAGCAGACCGAGGCAAGCCCTGCCAAGCTGACTCAAGCGGGGAGCAGCAGTTTTCCCTGAGTCCCAGCCCGGATACGTGCCCCGCAGGAGGGCGCCCAGGAGAGCTGCTCCTCTGCGCTTTCAGTTCAGTTCAGTCGCTCAGTCGTGTCCGACTCTTCGCGACCCCATGAGCCGCGCACGCCAGGCGTCCCTGTCCATCACCAACTCCCAGAGTTTACCCAAACCCGGAGCCCAGCAGCTCCTGGGGGGGCACAGTGACGGGAGTCCAGCGGGGCTGCAGAAGGCAAGCTGTCGGGGCAAGTCGGGTCCCTTTATAATCGGGGAGGGGTCACCCCGCCTCCAGCACTGGGCTGGGCAGTGTCACAGGGCCCCCCATCCCCAACGCCTGCCTGCGGGCTGAAGCTGGGCCCCAGTCCTGAAGCTGACGGGGGATGCTTGGAAGCCACGAGTGTGTATAACCGGGTTTTTGGTTTGATGGGAAACGTGTTGCCCTGGGGGTGAGCAGAGCAGCACCCCAAACTTTCACGGCTCTCCAATTTTATTTACGGTTTTGAACAACCTATATGCCAAATAAAGAGAACACATGGATGATTCTCATAAAGTTAGGGGGGGAAATACGGAAAAGGGCTCTTCTTCCTTTGGGGGTCTTTGGTAAGAAGACAGGAAAGATGCGTGCCTTTGGGGTGACGCTGGCCGTGCTGTGGCCACAGGGGAGGCCCAGTGTCACTGCAGGAATGTCACGGGGGGTGGAGTGGGGTGGGGTGACTGCCCCCCAGACCCGCGGCGCTTCCAAGAAACATGCTGCTCTGCAGGGACTCGAGGTAACCATGAGGTGCTGGGCCCGCTGTGGGTGTTTAACGAAAATGTACAATTGCATGTTTGGCATACAGGAAGCCTCATTTTTTCATTGCCTGTTTCATTCTTACAATGTATTTCTGCTAAAAGTTCCAAATTGAATTTCCTTTCCCCTCTGCAAAGCCGCCTCCTTCATGGAGGGGAGGGTCCTAGTCTCGCGGGCTCTGGCCTCCCGGGTCGTGGCCGGGAGATAAGGGTGTTGTTGTTGAAGAGGCGCCGGGAGGGGCTGCAGCTTCCTGGTTTATAAAACAAAATTCCTCTTCTAAGAGGGCAGGAAGGAGTCTGAAGGCTGGGAAACAGGCTCCCACCAGGGTCTGCCCACCCCAGCTTCTGCTGACAGGACCTACTGGGTGGGTGGGCACAGACACACAAGTGGGCAGAGGGCCAGGGGGCGAGGGAAGGGCTGAGGGGGCTGTCCGCCACGCAGGGTCCTTCTCCCGCTGCTCCCCTTTCTCGAGAGGCGGTCTTCTTGAGACCAGGTCGGAGCAGTTGTTGTTCAGTCACTCAGTCGTGTCCGACTCTTTGCGACCCCATGAATCGCAGCACGCCAGGCCTCCCTGTCCATCACCAACTCCCAGAGTTTACTCAAACTCATGTCCATTGACTCAGTGATGCCATCCAACCATCTCATCCTCTGTCATCCCCTTCTCCTCCTGCCCTCGATCTTTCCCAGCATCACACGGTCTTTACAAATGAGTCAGTTCTTAGCATCAGGTGGCCAAAGTATTGGAGCTTCAGCTTCAGCTTCAGCATCAGTCCTTCCAATGAACACCCAAGACTTATCTCCTTTAGGATGAACTGGTTTGATCTCCTTGTAGTCCAAGGGACTCTCAAGAGTCTTCTCCAACACCACAGTTCAAAAGCATCAATTCTTCTGCACTCAGACTTCTTTATAGTCCAACTCTCACATCCATACATGACCATTGGAAAAACCATAGCCTTGACTAGACGGACATTTGTTGGCAAAGTAATGTCTCTGCTTTTTAATATGCTGTCTAGGTTGGTCATAACTTTCCTTCCAAGGAGTAAGCATCTTAATTTCATTGCTGCAATTACCATCTGCAGTGATTTTGGAGCCCCCCCAAAATGAAGTCTGACACTGTTTCCTTGTTTCCCCATCTATCTGCCATGAAGTGATGCGACTGGATGCCATGATCTTAGTTTTCTGAATGTTGAGCTTTAAGCCAACTTTTTCACTCTCCTCTTTCACTTTCATCAAGAGGCTCTTTAGTTCTTGTTCACTTTCTGCCAATAATCTGAGATTATTGATATTTCTCCCGGCAAACGATTCCAGCTTGTGCTTCCTCCAACCCAGCATTTCTCATGATGTACTCTGCATATAAGTTAAATAAGCATGGTGACAATATACAGCCCAGATGCACTCCTTTACCTATTTGGAACCAGTCTGTTGTTCCATGTCCAGTTCTAACTGTTGCTTCCTGACCTGCATGCAGGTTTCTCAAGAGGCAGGTCAGGTGGTCTGGTATTCCCATCTCTTTCAGAATTTTCCATAGTTTATTGTGATCCACACAGTCAAAGGCTTTGGCATAGTCAATAAAGCAGAAATAGATGTTTTTCTGGAACTCTCTTGCTTTTCTGATGATCCATCAAATGTTGGCAATTTGATCTCTAGTTCCTCAGCCTTTTCTAAAACCAGCTTGAACATCTGGAAGTTCATGGTTCATGTATTGCTGAAGTCTGGCTTGGAGAATTTTAAGCATTACTTTACTAGCGTGTGAGATGAGTGCAACTGTGCGGTAGTTTGAACATTCTTTGGCATTGCCTTTCTTTGAGATTGGAATGAAAACTGACTTTTTCCAGTCCTGTGGCCACTGCTGAGTTTTCCAAATTTGCTGGCATATTGAGTGCAGCACTTTCACAGCATCATCTTTCAGGATTTGAAATAGCTCAACTGGAATTTCATCACCTCCACTAGCTTTGTTCGTAGTGATGCTTCACACTTGACTTCACATTCCAGGATGTCTGGCTCTAGGTGAGTGATCACACCATCATGATTATCTGGGTCATGAAGATCTTTTTGGTATAGTTCTTCTGTATATTCTTGCCACCTCTTCATAATATCTTCTGCTTCTGTTAGGTCCCTACCATTTCTGTACTTTATTGAGCCCATCTTTGCATGAAATTGTTCCCTTGGTATCTCTAATTTTCTTGAAGAGATCTCTAGTCTTTCCCATTCTATTGTTTTCCTCTATTCCTTTGCACTGATCACTGAGGAAGGCTTTCTTATCTGTCCTTGCTATTCTTTGGAACTCTGCATTCAAATGGGTATATCTTTCCTTTTCTCCTTTGCTTTTCACTTCCCATCTTTTCATAGCTATTTGTAAGGCCTCCTCAGACAGCCATTTTGCTTCTTTCGCATTTCTTTTTCTTGGGGATGCTCTTGATTCCTGTCTCCTGTATAATGTCACGAACCTCCATCCATAGTTCATCAGGCACTCTATCAGATCTAGTCCCTTGAATCTACTTCTCACTTTCACTGTATAGTCATAAGGGTTTTGATTTAGGTCATACCTGAATGGTCTAGTGGTTTTCCTTGTTATCTTCAATTTAAGTCTGAATTTTGCGTAAGGAGTTCATGATCTGATCCACAGTCAGCTCCCGGTCATGTTTTTGCTGACTGTATAGAGGTTCTCCATCCTTGGTTGCAAAGAATATAATCAATCTGATTTTGGTGTTGACCATCTTGTGATGTCCATGTGTAGAGTCTTCTCTTGTGTTGTTGGAAGAGGGTGTTTGCTATGACCAGTCAGAGCAATAGGTCTTGCTAAACACCCTGGTAGCCTCCTGATGCAGATGTTTCTAGCTAGAGAGGATATTCTCATGTACACTTTTAATTAAAACAATCTGAACATGGCCTGCATCCCACAAACACCAAGAAACCAGAGTCCATCGACCTGAGCACAAGCGATCTGCCGCTAAAGCGGGGGTTCCCTCTCTTCCCGCCCCAGCCCTCCTGGTGAGATGCCTTCTCATCGATGTGAGGAGATAACGGATAAGCCACAGACGCCTGTAGCAACACAATGTACATGTCTCCTGGAGCGCTAATGTTGACTAAGGGCTTCCCTGGTGGCTCAGCAGGAAGGAGCCCACCTGCGATGCAGGAAAGAAGGGCTCGCTCCCGGGGTCGGGAAGATCCCCTTGAGGATGAAAAGGCAACCCACTCCAGTATTCTTGCCCGGAGAATCCCAGTGACAGAGGAGCCTGGTGGGCTACAGTCCATGGAGTCACAAAGAGTCGGACATGACTGAGCAGCTAAACAAGCAAAATAAAATGCTGAGTCAAGCAGGTAAGACCACGCAGTGAGAACCAGGATCCCAGGACTGAGATCCGGATGCACTAGCCCTGCGCTGGCCAGGAGTCCGCTAAGCCGACTGCAGGGCAGGGGGAGCGGGCTCACAGGTGTGGGGACGGGCCCCTCTGCAGGAGACGTGGCCGGGGCAGGCGCCAGAGACTGGGGTCAGGACGCCATCGTGTGAAGGGCTGGCTCTCCAGCGTTTGGTTTTTGATGATGAACCTGCCTTTGTGTGTAATGAGCCTTAGTTATAAAGAACCAAAAGATAAGAATCCGGAGTAACACCTCCCAGGATGGTCATCATTGTCACCGCTGGGCAAGGGGACGGGGACGTCTGGGTGGAGGATTTTAAGTTGGCACCTGAGTGAGAAAGAGACAGAGGCAGAGAGAGACGGAGAGAGAGGGAGAGAGAGGGATGCCCCAGAACGATGGCAGCGGCCCCAGGCTGGCGGCCTGCGCACTGTCACTCACTCTGGGCTTTCGGGATTCCCGTCACTGTTTATTCCTCCCCCCTCCCTCCAGGAGTCAGCGTCCTGCCAGCCTCACCATGAAGCGGGCTCTGGCTCTGATGGGCCTGGCCTTCCTGTGTGTGCTCTGGGCTGGGGCCTCTCAGCAGACAGTGGACGACGCCTGCTCCGTGCAGATCCTCGTTCCCGGCCTCAAAGGTACGGTCCCCAGGCTTCCTGGGCTGGGCCTCCCACATGGAGGCCGGTGGGCGAGTGGGTAACCTGGGAAAGGCAACCAGGAGGAGATCCTAAGGAACGCTTTACACATAGACCAGTTGTTGTAGAAAGAGTCAGCAATTTTAAATGGTCCCTTCTGAATCCCAATAAAAATATACAAATGCACAGAAATTGGAAGAAAAGCTGGAAGGAGACCCACCGCCGTGTCAGCAGCCGCGCTTCTGAGCAGAGTCCAGGAGGGCGCAGCCCCGCCTGTCTACGGCTCAGCCATGTCCACAGATTAAATACAAAATGGGGGCAGCATCTAGAGTCAGGCATCTGGGTTTACAAGCGCATCTCGAGGGCGCTTCTGAGAAGATGCTGTCTCCATCTGCTTCGGCACCATTTCTGCCACATCCAGATGAGATGTCTCTGGCCCAGATGCTCCATGGGCCTGGTACGGCTTTCTCCCGCATGGGCAGCTGCCCCAGGGACCGGTCACTTCCTTCAGCAATGGTCTCTCACCACCTGATGCGCCACTGAACTGCCAGGCAAAGGCCAGTCCACAGAGAGCTGACCGGCTGTCCCCCCGGCCCCTCCCACACGCACGGGCTGGGCAGGTGCAGTGAGCAAATGCTGTGAGAGGTCTTCCGCAGAGGGGGTGTGTCGCTGAATCAGCCTGGACCCTGCTCACCAGGCTCACCCGCTAGCAGGAGGTTGGACAGGCTCCAAGCCGCGGCGTGGGATGTCTGGGGCCGTGGGTGACATGCTATAACTCAGCGTGCGGTCTGGATCCTGATCTCAGGGGCAGCCTCGTCTCACACGTGTAGTTTCATGCTAGTCTGTCGACATCAAACCTGCATTTCCAGTGGAGAAACTTCCTAGTATATTTGCAAAAGCCCTTGGGATCTGGACAGCTTGTTTTTTCTTAGCTATCCGGCTTTGCCGAGGCGTAACTGGCAAACAAGCTGCAGCGGCTATTCAGGGTGAGCTGCGTGATGCTGGACTCCACAGGCTCCTTGTGAACCGGCTGCAGAGGCACGCTGACGGGCCCGCCCGCATCTCACCTGGATACTCTCTGCACGGCGTGTTCTGACTCAGAGCTGCGGGGCCGTGTGAGGGCCTTCTGGATGAGAGCGTGCTGGCTGGAAGCGAGGAGGGATTCAGTGTTCTGGGCTTTGTGCGGGGCAGCGGTGAAAGGGTGGAGGAGAGACGCTCAGGTCTTCGTGCACACGTGCCCCCTGCAGAGTGAGGCTGGCATCATGGCAGGGCCCCCCCAGACCTGGGCCCCTGCGGCGGGAGAGGGGGAGCAGGGGGCAGCTGCGCTCGGCTGGTCCTCACTGCCTGGATCCCCGGCTCACAGCTCCGTCTCTGACCTCGAAGGTGCTCCGGGACGCTCCCGGACGCAGAGAGCAGGAGGCCCCTGGGAGCAGAGAGAGGCCCTTCTGACCCCAGGCCCTTCCATGGGGCTCAGGGTCGTGGCGGGGCTGGGACTCCTCCAGCCCTCGGTGTGAAGAGCGTCAGCGTCACAGTCAGCCTCAGGGCACAGGGGATGCCCGGCCGCCCCCGCCCTCTCCAAGCGGCTTCCCGACCACTGGGTGCTCCGGCCACACAGGGAGCCAGGGAGGGGACAAGGGCTCTGCCGGCCACACCTGCCTGGAACGTGCCCAAGAGCCTGTGAAAGGTCTGATGACCGCATGCGTGTCAGGAATGGCCTTGGCCGGTGGGGATGGAAGTAGAAACACAATACGGGTCCTGCTCTTAAGGTGAAAGAGGAGGTGCGTGGCCTCCGCTTGTCCATTAGATAAACATGGGGCCAGACTCAGCTCGCAAGGACCAGCCAGTGCCCGTCTCCTTAGAGAGGGAGCCTGGAGGCACAGAGGGTCTTGAACGCTGCCGCCTCTGCCGTCCCATGCAGACGCCTCCTCCACCGAGTCCACAGGGGCTTCAGGTCCTTCTCAGCACGATTCCAGGCGGCCTTCTCCCAGACTGGTGCTGTGCTTGAGGTGAGGTCCGTTTGCAGACCCAAAAATAGCATGCTGTCTTTGCATTCAGAGAGAGTAAGAGCCCTTTCCATTATGGCTGAAACAATGGGGTTGCAGGGAGAACACTAGTGTGTATTAGCAAGCCTGCCACTCAGAGATTTTAAAATGGCATCGTTATTCTGAAGGTTTTATCCAATTGATTGGTTCAGTTCAGTTCAGTCACTCAGTTGTGTCCAACTCTGCGACCCCATGGACTGCAGCACGCCAGGCCTCCCTGTCCATCACCAACTCCCGGAGTTTACCCAAACTCATGTCCATTGAGTCAATGATGCCATCCAGCCATCTCATCCTCTGTCATCCCCTTCTCCTCCCGCCTTCAATCTTTCCCAGAATCAGGGTCTTTCCCAATGAGTCAGCTCTTCACATCAGGTGGTCAAAGTATTGGAGCTTCAGCTTCAGCATCAGTCCTTCCAATGAACACCCAGGACTGATCTCCTTTAGGATGGACTGGTTGGATCTTCTTGCAGTCCAAGGGACTCACAAGAGTCTTCTCCAACACCACAGTTCAAAAGCATCAAGTCTTCAGTGCTCAGCTTGCTTTATAGTCCAACTCTCACATCCATGCATGACAACTGGAAAAAAATTGATTGGAGGAAGGTTGATAAACCAGTTACGTGACTCACACACGCACTTGGGAATTTCGCTCTTCTGAAATGTTTCTCCCGGCCCGTGTCCCCTTCTCTTGCCGTCTCCAGGCCTGGGGAGGTCTGCCCGCAGACTCGGCATTTGCAGCAGGTGTGGTGAGAGCCGAGCCACTGTGGTCCTCCCCCAGAGGCTGTGAACTCAGCCTGCGATGCGCGCCCTGCCTTCTCGCTCCGGTGGAGAGTCTCCCTGAGTGCAGTCTAGGCGGGGAGCTCGCCCACGGATCTCGACGTGGTGCGCAGGTGCCAGGCGAGCCTCCCTTCCCTGAGGCCGGAGGACATCTGCACACAGCCGCGGGAAATGAGCGAGACAGCAAAGCGTCAGCCTCTGCTGGTGGAGACACGACGAATACCCGTCATTCAGAACCTGACGTAGCAAACCGGCCCCAGATCAGTGCCCAACAGAGACCCGGCTGTGGCGAAAGGCTTCCGTGCTCCCGGGCTGGTGTGCGTTGCCGGATGCGTGTCATCACGTGTGTGTGCGGGAGGGGTCAGGAGGACAGTCCGCAGCGAGCACCCCCAGCCCCGCAGGAGTACAGGCTCTATGCCCCAGACAGCAGACACCATGAATTCAAGGCCTGCCGACCACCAACAGGGCTTGGAAAACGCCTGTGTTCCTGGAAGCACCTCTAGGGTGCGTGTGCAAGGAGGAAGTCAAGTTCAAGGTCAAGGTCGCTGGACAGGTGACCAGGAGCTTTCCCGGTGCTGAGCCTCGGTATCTGGGCTGCCTTCCAGGGTGGGCGGGGCAGGGTGAGTCTTTCCAGCGACCCCCAGCACACAGGTCATCCCCTCCTCTTCAGAGATGAGGGAGCCAGGCGGGACAGTCTACATGGCCTGGGGCAAGGAGGCCAGGGGACTCCAGGTTCTGGACGACCCCCGGCAGGACTGCGAGGAAGGCTGGGGGCCTCCGTCCAGCGCTGGGGGAGGCTTGAAGGGCCTGGAGCCAGAGAGTCACGGGTCAGAGCCCCAGAGCCTTGGGAGAAGGGCGAGGAGGGTTTTCTGCCTACACTTGGGAGGAGAGAAACCCCTCAGGGGAGGGAGGTGGGGGGGCTTCAGGACGGGGGGACACGTGTGTACCCGTGACTGAGTCACGTCGATGTATGGCAAAGATCACCACGGTATTGTAAAGTAATTATCCTACAGTTAAATTAATTAATTAGAAAAAAGAAAAGAAGCCCCATGGGTCCCACTCATCAGGAAGCCTTAACTATGTCGGGCGATGTCTTATTCCTGTTCCTGTCTCAGCAAGGGGAGTCCGGGGACACGAGGTGATGTTCGGGGCTCTTCAGGCTCTTGCTGACCTTGGATCCTCACTCCCAACCCCTGCCGGATCCTCGGAGAGGGCCCGTGGAAGTGGGCGGACGTGGGGCAGGAGGCGGCATGATGACTTTCTCTCCCCAAGGAGGGGCTTGGCTGCCTGTCCGCTCCCCGGGGCTTGGCTGTCCCAGGAAGCGTGGCTGAGGCCAGGGTTGAAGGGCTGACGTGTGGCCTGTCTCTGGCCTGAGTCTTCATCCATGAAGTGGACACGGTTCCTGCGTCACATGGGGTGTCGGGGGGCGGGGGGCGAGGTGGTAATGCTATGGAGATGAATGAAGCGGTGTGTGAGCTCTCGGAATCCATCCTAACTGATGAAAGAAAACCTGGTGGGTTTGCTGGTGCTACTTTTCCAGGATTGTAGAGGCGCCCGTGAGGTCCGGGCTCCCCGGGTGCTCTCAGAGACGTGGACACTCTCCTCACTGCCCTCCTGCGATGCAGCAGGTGCTCTGATGGGCGCTTCCCTCCCGCAGCCTGGCGGGCGCCTGGTCTGAGCGCAGGCTACTCTGGCTCCCCGCCACTGGCCCAGACCCCCGGCTCGCCGCTCCTCACCTGCCCAGGCGGTCCTCTCCCCCCTCACTCCCTGCCTGGGTGCATCCGCCTGCTTCAGCAGGTCTCTGTCAGTAGCCGTGTCATCGGGGAGGCCCCTCCCGATCTCTGTCTAAATTATGGCCTTTTGTTGAAAACCTGCCTCATTTTATTCTCGTAGCCCATGTCACTACTGGGGATTCACGTCCGTCTAATTCCCATGCACGTGCTCGCAGGCTTTACATATTCCTTTTGCTCGTGTTGCTTGCAGAATTTTCTCTTTACTTTGGACGTCCCGTGTGTCACTCTAGCACGTCTGAGTTGTTTCCCTCATTTTCTTCTGCTGCTGCTCTGTGGGCGCTCGCATCACACCCTTCGTGACTTTCCGCAGAGCTGGAAAATCACAGCTATGAAGGCTCAGACGTCTGTTCCCCTTTTCTGGAATTCCTGCGTGGTGGGTGTGGGGATTTGTGGGTTTTTTCTTCAACTCTGACTCGATAACTTCAAAACCGAAACAAAACTTTCCAGCCCTTCATCCAAGTCCTTCTATCTAATCTTTTGTTTCGTAAACTAGCCTTGTCATTGGCTATTCTGTTGCTCAGCCTGTCTATGTGTGTGTTAAGTCGCTTCAGTTGTGTCCGACTCTTTGTGACCCCATGAACTGTAGCCCTCCAGGCTCCTCTGTCCATGGACTTCTCCAGGCAAGAACACTGGAGCGGGTTGCCGTGGCCTCCTCCAGGGATCTTCCTGACCCAGGGATGGAACCCACGTCTCCTGCACCGGCAGGCAGGTTCTTTCCCACTAGGGCCACCCGGGAAGCCCTGTCTCTAGAGCAGCTGGTTTTGGAAATCCATTTCATGCAGGAGATCCCTAGTTGGTCCTTTCTCACCGACCTTTGCTCCTGTTCCCTCTCGTCCTTGCGGGGATCCTCTGGGTCTCATTTCAGAGCAGGTCTGGCTGCCCTCCGAGTCCTGCCTCCTGGGTTGTTCCTTCTCTCTCACGATGCCGGTGGCCCTGCAGTGTCCGCCGATTCTTGGCGGTAACAGATGAGTCTGTTAGCTGCTGCTTCAGTGCTTCTCCCAGGACCATTGCTGCAATGGTTTTCTTCCTTTTAAAGAAAGATAAAAAGTGAAGTTGTTCAGTCATGTCTGACTCTTTGTGACCCCATGGACTGTAGCCTACCAGGCTCCTCCATCCATGGAATTTTCCAGGCAAGAACACTGGAGTGGGCTGCCATTCCTTTTTAAAAGATAAGAAAAAGTCCCGAGAACTACCCGGCGATTCAAGGAGTGTGTGTTCCTCACGTGTCAGTCACCCTGAGTAGTGGCTCCCGGAGCCGCCACGGCTGTGCTGGGGTGGCGGTAACATGCCCCCCGCCTTCCAGGTCTCCTTGGCGCTCACTTTGCTCGTCTCTTTGTTGAACGCTTCCCAGCCCACACTCTTAGGCCAGATTATCGGTTTGGGCAATGTCACTGGGGAGTCGGTAATCTCAGAGAAGCTGGCCACCCAGGGAAGGGGCACGTGGAGCGTTCACGCAGGACGGAAGTGCACTTGAACGTGTGCACACCTGGGAACTTGTGCCTGCTTTGTGCACACCTGGGAAGGCGCGTCAGCCACACCCACTCCCGGGAGGGGGTGCAGCGGGAAGCTACGAGAGGCGTGATGACTGTGGTGAGGACAGGCTCCCCGTCTCCAGAGAGGGGAGACCCACCTTCGGGGGGCTGAGGAACAGCCTCCTAGAGGGTCTGATGATGAGAAGGAACCCCTCCAGGTGGGCTGACGGTCGTGGCCGACTCGGTGGAAGCAGCCGTGTGAGAAAGACCTGGGCTCCGGGCATGGGCTTGTGGGGCTTAGAGACGGGACATTATTTTTAGGGACATTTGGCAGCCGGTGGTTTTGAATCTCCAACCAAGGAAGGTGTCCTAACGGGCTCTGCGTTTTAGGAAGGTCATTCTGGCGTGGACTGGAGCGGGACCGGGGCGGGCGGGGGGCCGGGATGTTCCGTCAGGACTCCGTCCTCTCCCGCCACATCCTAACCTGCTGCCGCGGGGTTCTCTATGACCTGTCCCGTCCCGAGCCATGTGAGGGCAGGCTCATGGTCCACGCACCCCCAGAGCTGCAGAGACACGGCCGGGCATGGGGGCCGCAGAGGGAGACCTGGAGAGCTGGCTGGCCTGTGCGGCTGGCGGATACTCACTCTCCCCGTTGCCTCCCAGTCTTTGGCTCAGATGGTAAAGAGTCTGCCTGCAGTGCGGGAGACCCAGGTTCAATCCCTGGATTGGGAAGGTTCCCTGGAGAAGGAAATGGCGACCCATTCAAGTAATCTTGCCTGGAGAATCCCATGGATGGAGGAGCCTGGTCAGCTGCCGTCCGTGGGGTGGCAAAGAGTCAGACACGACTGAGCGACTTTTCTCTGTCTCTCTCTGCGACCCCATGGACTGTAGCCCACCAGCCTTGGCGAGGGGGATGGAAAACCAGAACATCTCGGGGCCTGGGGCTTGGCGTCCGGGCGAGTCGATGTCTCAACGGCAGGAAAGCCCACAGAAGAGACTCACTTCTGGGGGTAAACCCTGGGGTCGATTCGGGACGTGCCAAGTACACAGCATCTGGGAGACTCAACAGACAGCCCATTTCCCTGTTTTGGTTCTGAACAAAATAAATGAAAGGAAAGACGGCGCCAGGCCTGAGGGCTGGCTGGAGAGGGGCACATGGCTGCCGGGAGAGGGTGGGCGAGGACGCAGAGTCTGGAGAGCAGACCCGGAGGGAGGCTGGTGGGAGGGATGGGGATGCGGGGCTGAAGCCCCTGGGGCCGGGCAGGAGGGAGGGCAGGGCCCGGCTGGAGGCACAGACGCGGAGCAGCTTTCTGCGGTTGCCCACTCCGCACAGAGGCCGGCGCCCGGCGCTCGGCGTGAGGTCCTAACGGCCTGTGGCTTCTTCCGCAGGGGACGCTGGTGCGAAGGGGGACAAAGGCGGCCCAGGACGGCCCGGAAGAGTCGGCCCCACGGGAGAGAAAGGTACCTGCCGCCCCTGGGCCCCGCGAGCACGGATGGGGCGCGGGCGCTGCCGGGGGAGAAGAGGGCGGGGAGTGTGAGTGAGCAGGCGCATAGAGCGCTCTTTTAACTGGCCCCAGGAAACTAAGTGCTTCCTGGGGGCGCACATCACGGGATGGCTCAGGGCGTGGAGCTCAGCTCTGGCTGGCCCTCACGTGCCCTGTGATCGTCACACTAAGCGCGATCATGAGGGTGTGCAAACAGCGATGGAAGCAGTTACGCGGTGTGCAGGGGAGAGAGGGTGCAGGTTTGGGTGGGCCTTGGTGGGGGACACTCTGTGGCCTCCCATTTATGGCTGATGGACGCTAGTCATTTTTTGGGCGGGTTCTGAAACCCGAGAACGAAGGTCACTTTGCCCCTGTTCCCTCGCTAGTAAAATGGTGCGTGTAACCTGCTTCCTGGGCTGGTGCTGAGGTTCACAGGCCAGCAGCTACACGGTGCACGACGAGGTCAGCAAGCGTCCTCTTTAGGAACACTTACTGCGGCTGCTTTAAAATTTGCGAAGTCCTTAAAAGCGGTGTGTGGAGTGCTCTGTCAGCGCTGGAACACTGTCCTGTGAGAACACGCCCTGAGATGGTCTAGCCCGTCCCCAGCCAAGCTCACAACACTGGTGTCAAGGGGAGGCTGCGAAAGGCCATTATGTCTGTCAGCCCATGCCCTGTTTTCTCATTTTTTCGAGGTGTGATTTACCCACCGTCTCCTTTTGGCATGTATCATCCGTGACTTCAGCCTGTGAAACCCTGGTCCCACGTAAGACCTAGAGCATTTCTGTCACCACCACCCCTCCATCAAGCCCAGGAGCTGGTTTTTATTTATTCTGCCTTTACTTGGAACAAATTAATTCAAAAATAAACCAACTATGCTCCTGGCTCAAAGTTCAAAACATATATTCCCAAGGACTAGCCTCCTTCCTTCCCCACCAGCCACCCTCCCCACTGACCTACTGTCAGGGTTCTTCATCTTCGCAGAGATATTTTGGAACGACCAAGTGAGCTCTGTTCTTTCCTGCTTCTGTAGAGCAGTTGCAAAATGTGTGTGTTGTCGTGCGTTTTATTCTTTCCGCTTGTCCGTGTACTTGGAGATCCGTCCACAGGAGGACACGCGGGTTTGCTCGCTCCCTCCTGACGACATGGTGTCTGGGTTTTATCTGGCTGGTCTCCTGTTAAGGCAGGTTTGCAGTTTCCTAGGGCCTGGCCGCAGTGAGTCATCTTTAAATGTCATTCTTAATGTGCATGAGTGGGGCTGGAAGATAAATTCCAGGCATGTAATTGTAGATCGAAATGCTGATGTCTTTGAAATATGGGTGGATATGGCCATTCAAAAGGGTTAAATCTGTCCACCCTTTCTTTCTTACTGAAGCAAAAGAAGGCTATCCGCCATCACCCTCACCTCCTCGGAGAGCCGCCATCCTGGCAGCAGTGAGAGGCTACATTGGTGTGCTTTTTAAAAAGACATATTGACTTTCCTGGCCACGTCAGGCCTTCACTGGGACACTCGGGATCTTTGTTTCATCACTCGGGAGCTCTCTAGTTTTGGCCCGTGGGCTGAGTTCCCCCGAGGCATGTGGGATCCTAGTTGTCCGACCAGGAACATTTTTGTGAGTTGCTGAGAAAGTGTGAGGAATCCCCTCCAGATGTCCCGAATGCCCCCCGGGCATCCAGTCTCCCTGATTTTGCACCGTTTTCCCGTGGGACCCCTTCCTTCCCTTCTCCCCTGGCTCCTGACTGGAGTCTTCCCATCCCATCAAGGACCCGGCCCTTGGAAGGCCCTCAGTCAGTTGTCTGGGAAATACCTGGAAGGAATGCCCATGAAATCTGTGGGTGGCCTGTCTGAGGGCCGGGGTGACTGTGCGGGGACCCGCCCCTCCCCAGGTTCCGGGGTGGGTGGGGTGGTCTGTGGCCAAGGCATCTGGCCATGCTGGGCTGGCTTCCCCCTGCTGCCCGTCAGGCAGACACTCTGGTCCGAGATGCTCCTCCAAGCAGGAGGACCAGCTGGGCTTACACAGCTTCAGGTTTGGTTTGGGGGGGTGGCCGAGGTGGGCAAGACTGTCGGCCGGTGCCAGGGGGGGTGTGGTGGGTGGGACCGCAGCACCCTGCCCCTGGCGCCCTTCTCAGCACAGCTCCCACGGAAGGCCGGCTGTGTCGATGTGGGGCTGCTGCAGGCGGGGGGTGGCCTCCCTTGTCAGTTGGCATGCCATGTGTTGGGGGGGTGTCTCTGGTCACACACGGAGCAGCCCCCCTGCTGGGAACTCAAAGCAGCTGCAGCTGAAAGTGCCTGCAAGCTGCTGGCTGGCTTTTCTGGAAGAACAAAGACCAGCCCGTGCGCAGCAGACCACCCCCCCACCCCACCGCTGCTGGGGTCCTTCATTGGAATGCGAGTCCTGCCCGCACTTCCTGCCCAAACGCCCTGTGCACACGGCATGAGCTGGGCTTGCTGACACCACCTGCTAATCACGTGTCGTCTCAAGCCCCCAGACACGCAGCTAAGAGGTTGCCCGCTGAGCCCCCAAGCGCAGGAGCTGGGGCCCCTCCCGGCCCGGGAGGATGGAGGGTGATCCTGACCCTGATGGGCTTTCTGGGCGCTGGAACGTGTGCGTCATCCCCGTTAAAAATCGCTGAGGAAGCAGGCTGCCAAGTGCTCTTTCTGCCCCATCTCCTCTTCAAAGGACTGTGTGAGATCTTCATTAAAATTAATCAGAATCACCAGCCCGCTGCGAGCCCCGTCCCTTGTGCGTGTCCAGAGGACAAATGTGCGCAGTGCCCGTCTCATTAGCGGAGGGGACGGGCTCCCCGGGAGCCACCACTGCCGGCTCCGGAGGTGTGGAGGGATAGGATCTGAGTGTGTCCAGTGTGTTCCCGGTCCTCCCCCACTTCCAGAGCAGGGGAGTTTGCTTTTTTGTCCTAAAGGACTCGAGAGAAGGCAGGATGAAGGTAGTGGGCTCTTGTTGCATCCAGTCCCTGCCGGGTTGGCAGTCACCTGGCTTTTCTGCTGCTTCTGGTTGACCGTGGGTCACCCTCAAGCAGAGAGCATGTGGATATGTCAGGGGACCCAGTGGTTCTCGCCTCTTCCTTCTCCAGCAAACCCCACGGAGAGAATATTCCATGAGGAGCGGCAGCCCACACCCCAAAGGTCTCGTGTGCGCAGGATCAGGGTGCAGGACCTGCCGGCTCCTGCTCCCCGTTCCAGCCCAAGTTCTGCAAGGATGGCAGGGTTGCAGGGTGTGTGTTTACGTTTGCATGTCTGAATGTGGTGTTCGTTCATGTGTGCATGTCTGTGTGAGTGTAGACGTGTGTACGCACATGTGTGCATGTGTATATCATGCATATACATGCACAGGCATGTGCATGAGCACATTTGCATGAACGCACGTGTGCACACATGTATATAAGTATTAGCATACACGTGTGTGCACACATGTAACACACACATGTGCACACATGTGTAATGTGTGTGCGTGCACACACGTGTGTGTGCGTGAGTTGCCCAGCACCAACACCGCCCGCAGCAGCACCCACAGCTGGTAGCTGTTGTCACTCTGCCCTTGGGGGGCCTGATGTGTGGGAACCGTGCAGGGCGGGGTGCTGGTCATGCTGGCCACACCTGGGGCCCAGCTTCCCCCAGCGCCTGGCCTTCTGCACAGAGGCCCTCTTGTGAGGCCACCAGGCGGGGAGCAGGCCCGGTCCTGCTCCAGCTTCAGGGCCTTGGGGTCACCCTGGGATGTGTTAAAATGTAGACTCTGGTGCATGAGCTGGTGGGCCCAGGGCTCTGTGTATCTGTGTGGGTCCAGGTGGTGTCGAATGATGGGAGGAGTTCAGCCAGGGCCCAAGTTCTGAGCGCCCCACACACGGCTCCTTGGGGCAGGTGGGCAGCGCCGTGCACCCAGCATCTCAGGCCACAAGGAGGACATTATTATCACACCGTTTGGAGAGAGTCGATTTTGAGGGCCCAGACGCAGGGCTGGCTGAGCCCCAGCTTCGGCCTGCACAGGTGGCCTCCTGCACCTCCAGCCTTCTCGTGCCCCCAAAACCTCAGGGGCCCCCAAGCCTGGTTCTGGGACCAGGATGCAGACCAGCATCTGTATCACCTGGGAGCTTGTGGGGACACCCCTCCCAGACCTGTGGAGTACCCCCTGGGGTGGGTCCAGCCATCCGTGGTGACAAGCCCCTGGGGGCCTCTTCCCGGGTCTGCAGATCGCAGCGCCTTCGCTCCCCGTTGGCCTTGGGCTCCAGGCCTGCCTCC
This sequence comes from Muntiacus reevesi, assembly GCF_963930625.1. Classification (NCBI taxonomy): domain Eukaryota; kingdom Metazoa; phylum Chordata; class Mammalia; order Artiodactyla; family Cervidae; genus Muntiacus; species Muntiacus reevesi. Next base: position 41,145,686 of record NC_089258.1, on the reverse strand, counting down.
ATCCCCTGCCCCATGAGCCGCTAGTGTCCGACTGTCTGATTGCCCGTATCTGTACCTGGTTTCTCAGAGCTCCCTGCAGCAGGGACCATGTCCCACACTCCTCCAAGGGCAGGAGCCGGACACAGACATGCTGGGGACAGGTGCCCTCTGTCAGCGGCAACCTTGAATTAGTGGTGAAGTTCGGCTGTGCAATTCACAGATGGGCTGAACGCCAGGGGCTCTGCAATCATCCTCCGGTTATGACTTATTTACAACAGCAGGATGTGTGCTAGACCCTGACTGCGTCCTTCAGCAGATGAACTGAATCATTACTTGATCGACTGCTAAGCTGAGAGGTTTTACATGTGGTGGGGGAAGCGGGGGAGGAAGCACTTCACCAGATTGTTCCTGATGGAGGTGCTTCCGCTCTAGGCCCTCCTCCCAGCCTCCTACCCTCTCCTGTCTGCTTGGGGTGGCAGGCGCCGTCTCGGGGGAGCAGAGGAGTGGGCAGGTGTTGTTCTGAGCGCCCCGCTGCAGGGGTCTCAGGGAGAAGTGAACCTCAGGTTGTAGGAGACCCGCACTGTGTTCTCACCTTTTCTAGTTGGAATCTTTTTAGCAAACAGCAGACTCCGGGTGACAGGCCCGGGCTCACACCCGACCTACCCCAGTGTGACCCAGGCTCCTCTGCAGTGGTGGGTCTTCCGAGTGAGACGGCATGTTCCCCAGGCAGGAGGTCACTCCCCAGGCTCCAGTGGCCCGCCCGTCCCCAGTGGGGTCCTCGTGCCGGGAACCATTTACCCAGCTCCTCACTGTAGGTGCAAGGCCCTTGGCTGTGTCTCTACCCTCCCGTCTGCAGCTGTGGTTGGGTGGGTGGTCTCCGAGACCTCCAGCTGCTCTGGGCATGGGTCTTCACGAGGCTGCCGGTGGAGCCCAAGGTTAACCTAATTTAGCGGATCTGCATGTCCCCTAAGGAGGCCATCGCGAGCATCCCAGCGAACCCTGTGGGTCAATGAGGAAACAGTGTGAAAACCAGCCAAACCACCCCAGGAGGCCCCCACGCGTCTCCTGTTACAACACTCGTCACTGGGGTTAGAGCCGCCTCCTCCAGCAGACGCTGAGATATGTCGCTCTTGCGTCCCCAGCGTCACGCAGGGCACACGGCGTCTGCGGTAGGACTCGCCTCGTGTCCGGCCTCCTCGTATGTGTGCGTGGCTGTGTGTGTGCGCATGCGTGTGTGTTCGGGGAGGCTGGCATGCGTACGCCTTACCCGTACGCGTTACCCATGCCTCGGCCGACCGTGATTTCGTTGTTTCCCCAGGCGACGTGGGCGATAAAGGACAGAAAGGCGGCGTGGGGCGCCACGGGAAGATCGGCCCCATCGGCTCCAAAGGTATCTCACTCACACCTCTGGCTCACGCTCCCTCGCGGGCTCATCAGTGGACGCTCGGAGAGCCGCTGGGGGGCGTGTTCATTGTATGCGCTTTACACGTGATCGGGTCTGCCCTGATGTTTAGTTTTGGGGAGTGATCAGACTCGACTGGGTGCCTCCAGGCAGGGGTGCCTCCACCCTGCAGGGCTCACGAGCTGCCCGGTCTCGGGGGACAATCAGGAGGCCTGTTTGAGCAGCGGAAGGACGGTGTTCTGGATGCACCGTGTGTCCACCTCCCGCTCGGGGGGCTCAGACTTCCTGGGACTGGGGGACAGCTCCCCACGAGCATCAAGGCCCCCGTCACCCCGTCTGACCCGCACGACCCTGGAGGGTGGGCTTGAGAGACGAGGCCCAGGGCAGTCAAGGGGTGGCTCAGCGTCATGCACTGCCCCCTCCACCCTCTGTCAGCGAATAATTTCTGAGCCCCTGGCTTATCTACACCTCTGCTGGACCCCCAGGCTCCTGATGAGGCAGGCAGGCCCCCGGTCCCATGGAGGCTTCTCACAGGTCTTGTTGCAGGTGTTGGCAGCAGGAGACTGAGGCTGGGGGGGCCTGGAAGGCTGCGGGGGGTTAGGGGTGAGGGAGCTTGGCTGTGGTCAGCTCTGCCCAGTGAGCACACCCTCCATCACAGTCCTGGCCAAGGAGCCCTTCCTGCCAGGGCCGGGCTGGGCAAGGGCAGGTCCCTGTGGCCCCCATGAGGAGAGATCACCTAGACCCACTCGTGACTCAAAGCCCCAGATGGGGTGACGGGGCACAGTCCTCGGGCCCCACGCTGAGGACAGGGACTGTCCCTAGAGCTCCTCTGTCCCTAGCAAATCCGCAGGGAGCCCCTGCCCCGGGGATTCGTCACAGAGCACACAGACGTGCGTGACACAGAGGACATGATTGCTTCCAGGAAACTTTAAAAAGTGGTGGTAAAACACTCATAACATAAAATGCATCACTTTCAGCGTACAATTCAGTGCCACTAAGTACCACTGCCATGTTGTACAACCACCACTGCTGGTTTATATACATATAGATATTTGAAAATACATATATTTCCAAAATGCTTTTGTTACTCCAAAGAGAAACTGTTTTCATGAAGTAGTAACTCCCCTCTCCCCTCCAGCCCCAGCGACCACTTATCTGCATTCTGTCTGTGAACTTGCCCATTTAGATATTTCATATACATGGAATCATACATTATTTGCGCTTTTGTATCTTATTTCACTAGAACGATGCTTCCAAGGCTCATCTCTGCTGCAGTAGGCGTCAGGACCTCCTCCCTCCATAGGCTGAACGATATTCTGTTGCATGGATGGACCACACTGTACTTGCTCCTTCATCTGCTGAGGGTCGCTGGAGGGGTTTCTGCCTTTTAACCATTGTGCAAAAGGCAGTGGACGTTGCCTAGGAGTAGGGGTGTGCATGCTTGTAACACACAGCACATGCTCTGGGTAAATGTCGGGGTCTCATGGGGGACAGCTTGCCCTGGAGGCACTCAGTGGGCTCAGCTTACCCGGGCTTCCGCGTCTCTGAGGCTGCCATGCTGGGCCCTTGTCAGGCTGAACCCTGCGTCATTCTCAAGCTCCTGATGCTGATAAAACAAAGGCATCACTAGGGTGGAGCCTACCGAGCTCTCTTCATCTCCATCAGAGAGAACACGGGTCTCCAAGGATATGCACTTCACCATCCCTTCACTGCCAGGTCAGCAGAGATGCCTAGGTTCTCTCAGTGGGAAGAATGATTATGCTTTAGGGACATCCCTGTGATTTAAAAATAAATATCCATCGTCTAATTTCAAAGCAGCTAGAAGCTCTGTCTCCGTGGCTTTCTCTGACCCCCTTGTTTCATAAGTTGGGAGAGATGGAGGGGCAGAGTGGCTGAGTGTCCTGTCCACGGAAGGCTGGTGCTCAGGTGTCCATGGTGACACCTTGCTGCCTCCCAGAGAGGGTCGGGGAGGATCAGTCTCATCTTGACTGTCTGGCTGGGTAACCCATAAGGTCCATTCATCTCTGAGGTCACATGTTCCACCTGGGTTCTCTTGCTGTCATGAGGGACTCGGACAGGACTAGCACTGAGCCTAAGATTTCCTGAGATGATGGATGTTCTAGGAAACACGCTGACTTTCCAGGACTGACATGAAGGAACGCTTGTCTGGTCAACTCTCAAGTCCCATGCATGTGTGTGTTCCCGGTCATGTAAGCAGAGCCTGGAGAGGCAATCTTCGACAGACTGTATCTCCCTACAGTTCACCGCGGGAGGAGGGACCGGGAGAAACCCCAGGGCACTGCCCATGGGAGAATGAACGCTGTCACCTGGACATTCTGAGCTCATGGAGCACGCCGCACCCCTGCTTGGTGACTTTGGCCTTGCTTCTCTTTTGCAGGTGAAAAAGGAGATTCTGGTGACATAGGACCCCCTGGCCCTAATGGAGAACCAGGTATGGCATAAAGGGTCCAAGACTTTCTTAAACATGTGTTAAAACTGTACTTTTAGAAAGTTTAAATCATGACAGAACCCGGACCTGCCACCCTCCACCCCCCTCCCCGGCGCTGCTCCCTAGGCTCCTTCAGTGATTGGTTCCCTCCCGCCTGAACGTGTCCTTGTCCTGCTTCGGGCCGTGGTCTGCCTGCCGACTGCATGTGGTCCCAGCTCCTCATCCAGCTCAGACACAGGGGTCCTTTCCTGATGCGTCTCTGGGGAGCCCGCTTGCTCTGAGCTCCCGGCTTCTCTGAAAAGCACTGTCTGTACCTTCTGGTTGTGCTCTTTCTGGAGTCCTTGCAGCAGACTCCCCAGGGGACCCCAGCCCAGCTCGTCCCTGCCGGCCACCCTCCGGCGGCGGGCAGACCCGTCCTCTCTGTCAGCGTCCCGTCGCCCCCACTTCCCCTCTCTCCCCGGAGGAGCCCCTCTGCTGCCCGCCTTCCTTCTCCACGCGGAGCCGCCTGCCCCAGCCCCTCCCGGGCGGCCCTCACCGCCCAGCCACCGCCCAGCTCGCGCCTCCAGCGTCCCCGCAGGTCCGCCTTGAGCACACACAGCCTCCCCACCGCGCCGGACCGTCCCTCCCTGCGGGCACCCCGACGTCCGTCCTGCTTCCGGCCCCTGCCGCGGCCTCCCGCGGCTCTCGCGGCCGCTCAGACCCGCTGCTGAGACCCCCTCCCGGCGGGTCTGCACCTGCCGGTCCTTGTCTGCCCCCCGCCCCCGGGTGGCGCAGGAGACGCCTCACAGACTCTGGATGAGGTGGGCACGCGCCGTCCGCGTCCCCGGGGCGGCCCCTGGGCGCGCTGAGGGGCCTGTGGGGCGGACAGCGGGCCCAGCTCTCCAGCTCGGCCCTCAGAGACCTCGAAGACACCGCTCAGAGAGAGTGCCCTCAGAGCGAC